>NC_056729.1:744623463-744708463 GCF_019279795.1 Protopterus annectens
AAAAAGTGATTGAGGTGGATTTAAGGGTTGGAGTGAAAAGTAGCAGTTTGGTTTTTTTAGGATTTAGGAGGAGACAGATGTGTTGAAACCATTGTTCTGCAGCTGTGAAAACCAGTTGGGTAGAGGAGTGGAGTTCTACTGGGGATGGAGCAGAGCAGATGAGAGTAGAATCGTCAGCATACTGTATACAGGTGGTTGTAGGGAGGGAAGTAGGCAGGTTATTTATGAATATAGAGAAAAGTAGGGGACCCAAGATGGATCCTTGTGGGACGCCGATAGTCACTGGGAGTTGAGAGGATAGATGGCTGTCCCAAAGGACTGCTTGTTTTCTGTTTGTCAGATAGGAGTCAAACCACTGTAGTGCTAGTGAGTCGAGTGACAGGGATTCTAAAGTGTGGAGGAGAAGTTGATGGTTGACCATATCGAATGCTTTCGAGAGGTCTAAGAATAGTGCAGAGGAGAACAGGTTGTTGTTGCGATTTTTGTTGATTATGTCAGTGAAGGAGAGCAGGGCAGTAGAGGTACTGTGGTAGGGCCTGAAACCATGTTGTGAATCTACAAGCAAGTTGTTATTCAAGAGATGATGTAAGAGTTGATGGTGTATGCAGCGTTCCATTATTTTGGATAGAGGGGATAGAAGGGCAATAGGCCGAAAATTGGAAAGTTCGTTAGAGTTACCTCCTTTATGGAGTGGAATGATATGGGAGATTTTCCAACAGGATGGGATTTTGGACTCAGTTATAGTTCTGTTTATTAAGATGGAGACTGGGTAGGCTAGTTCGGTTGCAGCTAGTTGAAGATATTCAGCTGGTAGCTTGTCGGCAGAAGGGGTGCAAGGTTTGAGTTTAGATAGTAATTTACGTATATAGGTCATGGAGACGGTATTAAACTTTAGCATGGGGGTGCTGTTGTGGGTAGTGGTTATATGGAGGGATGGGGGGGGAGTCATGGTGTTTGCCAGAGAGGTGACTGTTTGAGAGAAGAAGTCATTGAAGGTGTTGGCTATTGTGTCAGCTTGGGTTTGAGCTAGACTAGCTGGGGTAGGTGTTTTGGTGTTCCCTGGATGGAGTAATTTGTTTATTCCTGACCAAAATTGTTTGGGGTTTTGGTTTTGTAGTCTTCTGAAATTCAAGATTGTGACTCTTCAGTCTTCTGAAGTGAATCCATATATATATATATATATATATATATATATATATATATATATATATATATATATATATATATATATATATATGTGTGTGTGTGTATATACACACACACACACATATATATGCATTTGTATGTATGTTTGTATAATTTATAAATATTTAAATATAACTTTTGTGTACACCTGTTTGTGTCTGCTACTTTAATAATTGTGCACTCAGGTAAAAACCATCTGAGCAGGATAGGGGTGTGTGTGTGATGTATGCAAGGATACATGTATCTATGTTTATGTGTGAGTGTATGTATATTGTGTGTATATATATATATATATATATATATATATATATATATATATATATATATATATATATATATATATATATACACACACATACACACACACACACATATATATACACACAGACACCTATAGATATGAATATACATTTGTTCATAGGTGATTTCTAGGCTAGCTGCCATTGTTTGCCTTTTTAAACCTATCCAGTTTCTCTTTTGGGGCTTGAATTAACCTATCCCATTTGGCGTTAGATAAATATTACCTGTCCTATGGTCAATACTTATATATTAGCCCTTGTGATAATAACTGGGATTATACAACAGATAATTTCAGGGGACCTATGCATGGGATAAAACCTAGGAGCTACCTGTATCCATTATTAGTACAGGTGGCAATCCTGGAGTAAATCATTAGGTCCAAGTTGTGCTTGAATTTGGCTAGGGATGAGCTTTGTTTTGTAAGGACTGGGCATAATCTGTTCTCTTTTACCTTCTTTGCAATTGGAGCTACCTTGGCCTCTGCTCTGATGTCCTCATTTCTTCTTCTGTTCCACAGTGTGCATCCTATCACCTTCCTCAGGCACTTCATCTCCATTACCTCTAGCTTCCTTAAATTATGTGACTTAATAGTCCAGGTTGCTGTACTGACAATAGTACTAGTCAAACCACTGTTTTGTAAACTTTAGTTTTCTACTTCTTTGGCACTTGTCTGTAGCACACTACCTCAACAGTTTTTGCCAATTGGCTGCAGCCTCTCAGATACCAATGTTGACCTCCTCACTCAAACTTTCCTTCTCCTAAACCTCCCCTCCCAGATACGTGTAACTTTTAACCTGTTTCCCTTGTGTCTTAGTTTTCAAACTTCTGATTTCCCCCACTTGCTGCCATGGCAACTGTCCTATCTGTACTCAGTTTTATCCCATGTGCCTTCATTTTTGCATTCCATTCTCCTATCATTTGTTGACAGCCTTTTTCAGATTTTGATTGTAATGCTATATCATCTGCATATAGCAACTTTGCTGATCACACACCAGCCTCTTTGTTAATGTAATCTGTCACCAGTACGAACAGCAGAGGGCTCAGAGATGAACAATTTTACACAGCCACTCACACTGGTAACCCCACTGTGAGTCTAAACAGTGTTTCTACTTGGGTCAGTGGGTCCTTGTATACAATATGCACTAATTTCTACTATTTCTGGGACTTTAATTTAATGCAGGATTTCCCAAACCAATTTTATTGGGACCTTGGCATATGCTTTCCCCAAGTCTAGGAATGTCCAGTTGGACTATTTTCTCATCTCTAGCTTATTCTCAACTATCTGTCTCACTGTAAACATTGGATCAGTTGTGTTGCATCCTGATCTGAATGCAAACTGTTCATCTCCCATCTATAATTTGTACTACTGTGCATATTTAGCAATCACCCTCTCCAGCACTTTCATGGAGTGTGACAGGAGACTGGCACTTCTATTCCACCCACACCTGTGAATGCTCTATTTGTTCTCGTACATTGGCAGAGAATGGTTATTCTTCAGTCAGCTAGGATACATCTTTCTCTCTTTATTGCTATAGCTACTCCTGGAGCCATTTCTTCTGTAACTTATGGAACATCTTACTGCAAAAAGTGAAATCTATATAAGATTAAATATCTTAAATCAAGAAAATAATGCTTGTTTTTTTGCTTGACAAGATTTTTCTGGTTTTTATGTAAGAAGTTTGCTTGTTTCAAGCCATTTTGCCCTCAATTATCTTAAGATTATTTAACTTGTTACTGAAATTTTATTACTGATTCTAAGTAAATAAATGCTTAAAACTAGAACTATAAGATTTATAACCATGCTCAAGCATGCAGAATTGGTTTGTTGTAGTCAAAATTTCTTATTTCAAGTATCTTTTTCTTTCACCTTTTCATTAATTTATTGCAGACATTCAAATAGCACAAGTCTTTTAAGAACAGGCTTATGTGTTCAGTCTGCTTTACTGATGTAAGATATTTGAAATATAAAGTTTGCCTTTCATCTGGACAACATGAACACAAGCAGAAGTACAGCATTTTATAGCTGCCTTTCAAGCCACTCAAGGATCACCTTAGAAATATGCATGTCTACTTAAAGTAAAGCATTTGTTGAAAAATTGTTAAACAGTACAAATACACAAATAATATAATCTCCACAAATAACAATGCAGTTTGTGACAGTAAAGGATACATCTGCTTGTAATTCCAATGACATGAAGAACATGTGGCTTGGACAGTGACATCACCAGAATATGCAAACAAAACATTTCAACCATTTGTAACCAAATTTCATTTTTACTTGAGCATAGCAATTTGCACACTGTTTTCATGTTTGAAATACCCTTAGGGCAGCACTGTACTCGGGTGGGGGGGGGGGGTTATCACTCATTCTCCCACTGCTGAGGGCCTGAGTTCAAATCCCATGTGGGTGGAGTTTCAATGTTCTCCCCTTGTTCATGTGGGTTTATTCTGGGTACTCTGGTTTTCTCACACAGTCCAAAGACATGGAGGTTAGGTGAATTGGTGATGTGAAATTGACTATGTGTATAATGTGTGAGTGAGTGTTGTAGTCCATGCCCTGCAATGAGTTGGCACCTTATCCAGGATGTACCCTGCCCAGTGCCCTATGCCCTTTGGAGATGGGCTCCAGATCACCATGACCCCGAAATGGTAAAGTGTTTTTTGAAAGAGAGAGTGTGTGTGTGTGTGTGTGTGTGTGTGTGTGTGTGTGTGTGTGTGTGTGTGTACACATATATGTGTGTGTGTGTGTGTGTGTGTGTGTGTGTGTGTGTGTGTGTGTGAAATATCCTCAGTAGCAGTCAATTCAAATTGGGAGACTTTATATCTGGGAACACATTATGAGTCATTTGAACTATTGTACAATTCTGTTACATTCCCAAGATAGTAATTGCTGTGTACAAAAGTTTGGTTGTTGTTGTGAATTGTGTAATAAGAGGTAAAATCAACCAGATTTTCAGCATCTGCAAACTCAGTGGGCTGTGCAAGGTGTGTGGCTACCACTTGATAAGCCATGATATTTTCTTTCACTTTTAACTGCTCTACTGTCTCCTGGAAGCCTTAATGGTGTGTATGAGACATTTCAGTGATTTTACTGTAAGTTTTTGGATCCTTTAGCAGATTAAGGTTGTAAAAGTCTACAAATCACCCAGTATAAATTTCAAGTAACATCTACAGCAAGCTCAGTGCTTTAAATCTCTGGTCTACAGCATACAGAAGTAAAATAAATGTTTGAAATTCATTTTGTCATTCTCTTGTAACCTATACATTCTTTGTAAGGATCTCTGCACACCACTGGGCACCACCTTTACTATCACCCTTCTTCTTCTTCATCTCTATTTCTCTGCAAATCCCCCCCCCCAAATGTCCTTCCTTCCTTTCCCCCCTCTCACTGCTTTGTGTTAACTCTGTGATATCTAGTAAACCCTACTTTATATTACAGCTCAATGCCTTGCATTTATCTTCCTTTTACCCTTTCTTTTGCATTCCTGTCATTAAATATTCTACAATATTCTAAATACTGATTATTGTACTCTACTTACATTTCCAGTGATAGGATCCTGCTGATAGATGCAGTCTGGTTTCACTTTCTGTATGTATTCCTGAACCTGGCCTTTTTGGACACATTCCTGTCCTGTACTTTCATTTCTTTACTCCCATACTGCCTTGCTGCTTTCAAACAGTCTCAGCCAGTGTTTACAGCTATCTTTTCTTTCACTTTTAACTGCTCTACAGTCTTCTGCAAACCTTAGTTGTGCATATGAGTCATTATTTCAAGTGCTTTTATTGTAAGTACTTAGATACTTCAGCAGATTAAGTTTTTTTTATTTTTATTTAATGTACATATTGTATTTTTCTTTTTTTTGAAATTTGCTTTAGTAACAATACTCCATTGCAGATATTTGTATTCCAGCTGTACTGTAGTGATTTCTAGCTCTACATTTAATGTTTATTTTTGATTGTATCAATCCAGGATTATTTCAGGAATATTTGTGAGTTTGCTAACTGTTTCTGGTGTCTACAATAACCTGCCTAGCAGCTAAACCTCATATAGTATAAACTGTTTCATCAGTTTAGAGGTTTGGCTTATTAAATGGTAACTTAGCTACATGAATCACTACAGTATGGTGAGATTAATGGTCTGTTCTAGTTCTCTGTATTGATTGTAAAGACACTGTAAACTTAACTGGCTGGTGGTTGAAGTTGTTGCATTTCTCTGCCTATAGTTTGTGTCTAGTCACAACTCTGTTAGCTTACACAGTATTAGCACTTTCAGGAAATGCATGGTAATAAAAACCTTTTATTTTAGTTTTATTCTAGCAACTTTCTAAGGCATACAAGTAATATGTATCCCCCCCATATATTTTGGCTTTTTCCAGATGTCTTGTGTTACAAAGTTGAGAGATATGGCTGAGTGTCAAATGCATTTTACAAGAAGATGAGAGCTTCAGGGGAAGAGAAGTTTAGTGCTGCTTATATGCCAAGTCTGTTTACAATGTACAACTGTTGTTTAGCAAATTATATCACTAGTATTGTGGTAAAGTATTTGAAAGCATTAGTAGCACAGCAGAGAGGATACTTGTTTTTAATGCAGAAGGATGTGGGTTCTACTCCCACACCATGCAGATTGAGTGCTGGTATTGCAGTGCCCTTTTGATTGCTGATCATTTGGTGAATTTTAAGGGGGTATGGTTCTGCACTCCTGAGTGTGCCCTCCTTTGTATGAGATACCTAATATCTATGAGTTGGTTTGTCAGTCATGCCATATTGCAATATTACCAGCTTACCATTTTTTATGTAACATCAGCAATTTAATCCAAGTGCAGCAAGCACTGAATCTGAAGATGAAACACTGAAATGTAAATAAAGTTCTTTGCCAGTAGCAACCTCTTACAGTTCTTTTTAATGTGAAATTATTCAGATGATTTTTACTTCTGCAGAGATTGTGCTTAATATTGGTGGATTGTAATGACAGATTTCTTGAGTGTCCTTCTATGTTTGAAATTTTCTGAAATGAGTAGTTTTGTTATTATTGGTTCATACATTTTGTTTCATTGCTTACTGAAAGAATGTTCAAAACTACAAATTTAAAACACATTCTAACAAGTGGTGCTGTATTATACAAGAAATATAATTTAATACAATCAGGAAGGTAGTTCCACTGTGGCGATCTCTAACCGGGATAAGCCGAAAGACACAACAGCAATCGGGAAGGTAATTCAAAGAACACATAGATATATGCATGGCCCTAAAAATGTGTGCAAGGAGCCTATGGTTTGAAAACAGCCAAAGGTAAACATCATCCTCCACTGACCAGATGTATTTTATTTGAATGTGCATTTTCTTGCCGTTTCATTGAGTTTCAAGGCAGAGAAGTTTACTGGTCATGCTAAGTTTATTGCCATTGTGAGGCTGTATCGTTTACTATCAGTTTTTGTGGTATTTTATTTCAATATCTGTAATTATTGTAAAAGTAAATAAGAAAGCAGTATGCAACAGGTTTGAACAGTGTTTATGGTAACTGTGGAGAAATAGCCAAGTCATGAACACTGGAATGGCTAGGACTGCTTTGGAGGGGTAGGGGTTGCTGCAAAAGGGGCTGCTGTGGGGGGCCCAATACCAGTTGACAGCAATTGAAGTATATGAACCAATCAAAAGCTATGTAGCGTAGCCAAAGCTGTTCAAGGCATAACAGTGGGTTCATTTATGGTCAATTGTGGAGCATTCCTCATAATCTGGAGCAAGTGGCTTCTCTTTTATCTTTTAAATATTTATGGACTGACGGGTATAATCGGAAAAATCCCCACAAAAGGTATATTTTACTTTGTGAGGGGGAGGGGCGAGGGATGGCAAAATCAAAAACCACACTGGGCAGCACAAACTCTAGCTACAGCACTGGGCCCACATAGGTGTGGTAACTGGTAAAGTCAACTGTTAGCAGTAAATAACTGCAATGACTCAAGAAATCCAGATCAGTTTTTGATCCGACAGTGCAGGTTTTCTACATTTGAAAAGCAAGTACAGAGTTGTTTACTGGGCCGTTCCCATGCTGCAAATGAGCAACAATTTTTTTCTCTTTCAGATAACAAAGTTGTAAGACGTAGTGTCTTTCCTTGTATTTTGCAATATGCTTTTGTGAAATCTTTGACTTTAGTGCTTGTGCATACCTGGAGACATTACTGAAGGGGTTGCTTGGGTGAAATGTTTTATTTTAGTGCTTTTGCACTCGACAATACATTATACTTCTTTTATTCATTGATATAAAAGTCACCTTAAGAGAAGTTGAAAAAAAGTATTAGAATGTTGGAAATTATGATGTGCATTACTATAAAAATTCAGTTTTAAATGAATTGAAGATTGAAGTTGTTGAAAATAATAAGTTGCTTGATCATTTACTGTGTGAGTAAATGTGTGTTCAGCTGCTAATATAACCACAGGCATGCTGCCCAGCCTTTCTAAGGAGGATTTATGTGATCTTTTTCCTGGGCCAGAGCACTTTTTTCAGGAGTACCATTTGGAGACTTACTCATGGTGAAAGTGAGGTAATCACATTTTGGAACAACCCATGCAGCATGTTCTGTTATCAAATAATCATTTCATAACCATTATACATTTAAAGACTGTATTTTTTTATGTTTCTTTGTTCTTACAGGCAGTGTTCTTTGCCTTATAATTACCAGTAAATATATGTCTCATGTACAGGGCAAAGAATTAGACTTGTGTAGACCAGGCACTTCCTCTGGGACCTATGATTTCAGCCCCTCTCTTAGCCCTCATCCCTCTCCATCCACCCAACATTCTCCAAAGCCAAGAAACCAGCATGTTATCAATAAAATTGTATAGTTTCTAAGCCCGCAGTATGTCTTATACACAGACACAGAGTTGGAGCAGTCAAGAAACATCTTTTTTGAAAAGCAGTGTGCCGGACAAGAAGGAGACTACACCCTTTCCAAAGGTCTTTACTATCGATTAATCAGAAATACACTGACAAGCATAACTTCCATTAAGAGAGCATTTGGTGATGCCTTCCAGTACTCATGCAGCCATGAAGTTACTGTTATGGCAAAGCATCTCAGAGTACTACCCAATACTGCAGGACAAATCTGCACCCAATGGAGCTCAGTAGGTATGTCAGTGGTCTGCTATTCACATTTCCAAATACAGCACTTTATACTTGCTCTCCATAGTTTAAACATCTGATAGGTGTTAGGAGGTGGTATATGTAAATCAGGCCAATATGTGTCTGTAGCTATTAATTTCTGGATTTAATTTTATTAAATGAGATTCGTAACACTAACAATTTTGTCTCTTTCTTGTTAGGAATCAATGAAGCAGCAGCTGTTGAATGGGGTTCAGAATATGACGACCCCCAAAAAAGAAGCAGGGAGCGACCCCTTCAAGAAAGAGACCACAACACCTTAGCTTTCAAAACAGCCAGGAGATGTCCACTGATGAGACTGATGACTACCACATCTGTGATAGAGAGGTCACCACAATGTAGCACCCCAGAGCTTGACCATTTGGATGGTAAGAACACAAACTGAAATGTAGTGTTTTTGTATAAATGCAACGTCTGCAAAGAAAACATTAAATTTCACAGTATGTGTTAATTGCAATTACAGATAGTATAAACAGGAAAGTCATTATACATCTCTACAGGAGATGTACAAAAGCAAGGTCAGACCCAATAGACCCAACAAGAAGGATGTTTCACATCTCCTGGACCTTGAATTCCAAGCAAGACATGCCTACATTGACTCTGATGTTACTGAGGGGCAGGACAAGCCTACCAAGATTCTTCAAGTATGACATTGCTTCACAGAACTAGCTCATGTAAGCAAATGTGCTCATTTTAAGTAGACATACATGTAACCAATTTTTAAATGAGGTGTGGATTACAATATCAGCTGAGTCACAATAAAGAATGCAGAGTAAAAGATGCAAAATGTATAATTTTTGAATACCCAGAACAATATTCAAACTTTTGATGTTTTTTGGCTAATCCTTATCCAGCTGTAACTTTTATATATGTTTGACATTGCACTCTGTCTCCCTCTCTCTCTGTGGCTGTGTGTGTATGTCAGTTTATGAATCAGCTCCGACAGATCCTTGATTGAGGGAACTACTGTTTAATTCATTTGCAGACCTGCTGGGGAATCTTTTATGAGAAGGCACAGTTTTATGCAGTATTCAAAAGCTAATGAAGCCATTGTTGCTGGACAAAGGTAATTATTAGCTCCTATTTGCTTCTATGTTCTTGTTTGCCTCTGCAAACTTGGGCTTATACCATCATACTGTAGGTAACATTCTGAGTATGGATAATAAGTACCTCATACTAGGGTTGTCAAACATATGGAAAGTGTAAATTTGATCATGTATTTCAATTCATTTTTCCATGGCATGTACACTACAACATACACTTCCAGTTCAATCCTTGACTATTGAGCCTGGTCTACCACCATACAATCACAATTACCTGAAATCTATCAAAAAATTAAACTCTGCATAGTTCTAAAAGTGTTTCTTTATCACTGAAAAGACTTTACTGCATGCAGATAAAACTCCAATGTAAATACACTGATTTAGATGTACTGTGTTGAGTATAGAAAATGGTATGGAATTTCAGTACTTTTATTGGCATTGTATCAACATGTAACATTTCCTGTATCATGACATCACAACATGCTAAGTGTATACAAAAAATCAGAACTACCCTGTGGTTTTGAAAACAACTGGACACAGTAAATCAGATGTCTGATTTTATTTAACAGTGAAGCACTCAATTGCCTTGATGATGAAGGCTTTACTAGACATGTTCCCATCACCTGTGGCTCCACCCAAGAAGTTACATGCAAGTGAGGCTATGCTTCATATCCTTGAGGTAAGAAATTTGTGAAAGTTTAATAATTTGTATATCACTTCAACATAAATTACAATTAATCATTTTTGTGGTCATAATCTTTTTATTTTTTTTCCCTTGTTTTGGTCAATGTAAAGATGACCACAACACCTTTCTTCAGACAAGGCCATTCTTCAGCCCTGTCATGATTGTCTGCAAAACCAACTGCTTACCGACCATTGGAACCATGCCTTTGGTGACCTTCCCAAAGGAGGACATTTATGAAAGTGTGATTGATCTCATGGCATGTTATTACACCTTTCACCTTACATATCTCCTAAGTGCATTGTGACACTTCAGTCTGCAGCACAGAGAGAAGTACTGTCAGATGCCATCCATGACCGTGACATGACCTCTTCATATAGAAAAGCTATGGCTGAGTGGAAAAAATTCCTTGCTGAGTAGAAATGCACAAAACCTTTTTTTCATTCCCGGTCGTTACTGTGTCCCTTGTAGTACAAGGCATAACACACTTCAAATTTGATTTAATCATTAATTGTTTGGCAGGGTGTTGATTTAGTTTTCTGCTTGTCTATTCATAAGGTCACAACATTTGATATATTGCATATGTTGACATTCTCATGATCACAGTGAGCAATGACCTTGGTTTTGCATGTTGTTCTGCCATACATGCCTCTGGATAAAGAATTATTTAAGCAGTCAGTCTGTAGTATAGTATACCTTTCTCTGTAAATTCCAGGATATTTTGTCTCATTTCAAGGCATTTAAACCAGCACTGAATGTTAAATTCAAGCAAAATTTACTACAATTTTAGACAAAAGGGCTTATCTTTTGCTTTGCACCTAAAGAAATACTTGATTTTAGTTTGGTTGCAATGGTTTTTAAGATACAATTCCTAAAAATATTTCATGACAATAGCTAGCACTTTCTAAATTAAAGCACACTTTCTTACATATTCAGAAAATAAATCTTAATTTGTTTTCTCTGTATTAAACAAATTTACTTGTTTTAAGTCTGAATGCACTAGTTTTAAGATGCCGGTGGGGGGTTGGAGGCTAGAAATATTTACTTGTTTTAAAATATTGTTGGCAAGAGAAATTTTCTTGTTTTGTTGGCAGATAACTTTGCTTATTTTTAGTATATACATCGTTTTCTATTTTTTTACTTGTTTTTGAGAGCTGAGTTTTTGCAGAGTTTCTACCATGATCACATCAAAGCATGCTTCTTTCCTTAGTGCAGTTCTTATTTCTACGATGGGCCCTTCCTCTTCCACTGAAGGCCATGCCTGGCAAAGTCTTAAGAAAGACTTAAAATTTATAGACGTGTTTTTCCTCTTTCAGAAATTGCTGGAAGTACCCAATCCATCTCCCTTTGATGCCCTGGAGAAGATTAACGCTGGTATCCCTTCTGAGTGGTGTCTGAAAACTGCTTTTATATTTCTCTAATTTGCGTTGTAACATGTTTCTTAGTACCATCTGCTGAATCAGCTTCCAGAAGCTGGTAGAGTTCCTCTGATACCTTTTTTTTTTTTTTTTTTTTTTTTTTGCTGTTGCGACTGCTCGCTTAGCCTCTTTGTTGATTAACAAGTGTTCCTTCTTACCCTCATTCATCTTTTCTGTATAGTACTTTTTCCTGCATGCCTTCTTTCTTTTGATAACTTCCTGAGCATCTGCATTCCACCACCAGCTTTCCTTGTGTACCATATTTCTATGTCTGGTTCATTCACATAGTTGTTTTGCAATCCTCACCCTTATTTTAAGTTCACTCATTGCCATTCCTTAACTCGCACTTCCTCTTCTTTCTAAGGTGGTAGATCCTTAAGAGTCTCATGGAAAGAATTATCATGGAAATGATCACTAATGACAGGAAATCTGAAATACTGGACCCAACCCAATTTGTTTTCATCAAGGGCAGATCTTGCCTACTTGCCCTGGTGGACTTTTTTGAGAAGGTTACCAAAACAATGGATGAGGGCAAAATAGATGTCCTTATATTCACTGCTGCATTATTCTTAACCAGTGGGATTCCCTGCCATGGAAGCATGAACATCTGGCCAGTCTACCAAAGATTACTTGTATCTTTCAAAAGATGCACCAAACTCTCCTTGTATAGCATAGGGCATGTTCATGCCTACCATAATGAGAACCTCTTGGCCGCCAGTCCAAATGTCATTCAGGAAGGGTAAATGTCAGCAGTGGAGGCAAGACTAACACAATAAGGGTATTTTTTTCCTACACTGCAAAAACTCAGCTCTCAAAAACAAGTAAAAATATCTAGAAAATTATGTAAATATAAGCAAAATAATGTACCAACAGAACAGGAAAATTTCACTTGCCAAGACAAGTAAATATTTCTAGCCTCCACCCCCCCATGGGCATCTTAAAACTAGTGCATTCTGACTTAAAACAAGTAAATGTCTTTAGAACAAAGAAAACAAATTAAGATTTATTTTCTGAATATGTGGGGAAAGTTTGCTTTGCTTAAGAAAGTGCCAGCCAATGTCCTGAAACATTTAGGATTTATGTCTTAAAACCATTGCAACCAGATTAAAACAAAGTATTGTTTTTAGATGCAAAACGAAAGATGATCCCCTTTCTCTAAAATTGTAGGAAATTTTGCTTGAATTTAACATTCAGCGCTGGTTTAATTGTCTTGAAATGAGACAAAATACCCTGGAATTTACAGATAAAAGTAATACTATGCTACAAATTGACTGCTTAAATAATTCTTTATCCAGAGGCATGTATGGCAGAACAACATGCAAAACCAAGGACATTGCTCACGGTGATAATGAGAATGTCAACATATGCAATATATCAAATGTAGTGACCTTATGAATAGACAACAGGCAAACTAAACCAACACCCTGCCAAACATTTAAAGATTAAATCAAATTTGAAGTTTATGTCTTGCACTACAAGGGACACAATCACAACCAGGAATGAAAAAAAGTTCTGTACATTTATACTCAGCAAGGAATTTTTTTCCACTTAGCCATAGCTTTTCTATATGAAGAGGTCATCTCACGATTATGGATGGCATCTGACAGTACTTCAGTCTGCAGCACAGAGAGAAGTGTCACAGTACACGTAGAATATGTAAAGTGAAAGGTGTAAGAACATGCCATGAGATACATCACACTTTCATAAATGTTCTCTTTTAGGAAGGTCATCAAAGGCATGGTTTCAATGGCCAATAAGCAGTTGGTTTCACAGACGGTCATGACAGGGCTGAAGAATGTCCTTGTTTGAAGAAAGGTGTTGGGGTCTTTACACTGACCAAAATAAGGGGGAAAAATTAAAAGATTATGACCACAAAAACGATTAATTGTATTTATACTGAAGTAATATATAAAATTATCAATAATTCACAAATTTCTTACCTCAAGGATGTGAAGCATAGCTTCACTTGCATGTAACGTCTTGGGTGGAGCCACAGGTGATGGGAAAATGTCTGGTAAAACCTTTGTCAAGGCAACTGAGTGCTTTACTGTTAAACAAAAACAGACATTTAACTTACTGTGGCCAGTTGTTTTCAAAACCAAAGGATAGTTCAGATTTTTTGTATACACTTAACTGGTTGCAATGTCATGATACAGGATTTTTTTAAATTTTGATACATTGTCAATAAAAGTATTGAGATTCAATACAATTTTCTATACTCACAGTATACCTGAATCAAAGTGTATTTACACTGGAGTTTTGTTTGCATGCAGTAAAGTCTTTTCAGTAATAAAGAAACACTTTGAGATCTACGCAGAATTTAATTTTTTGATAGATTTGAGATAATTATGGTGTGGTGGTAGCCCAATCTCAATAGTCAAGACTGAACTGGAAGTGCATGTTGTAGAGTAGAAGCCATGAAAAATGAATTGAAATACATGATCAAATTGATACTTTCCATGCATTTGACAACCCTATAGTAAGAGGTACTTATTAGCCATACTCAGAATGTTACCAACAGTATGACAGTATAAGCCCAAGTTTGCAGAAGCAAACAAGAACATGGAAGCAAAAGCTAATACTTACCTTTGTCCAGCAATGATGGCTTCATGACCTTTCTGAATACTGCATAAAACTGTGCCTTCTCATAAAAGATCCCACAGCAGGTCTGCAGCTCAGTTAAATACAAGTTCCCTTGATCAGAGATCTGTCAGAGCTCATCCTTAAATTGACATACACACACAGCCAGAGAGAGCGCAGTGTCAAACATATATAAAGTTATACAGTCAAAAAAAAGCAGCTCTAGCTCAAGCTCCAAACTTCACAAACACAGTAAAAAGCAGAAGCTTCAGGAAAACCAAATTTAATAGCCACAAGGTTAGCACTTTCGTCTCTCCCCACTTCCAAATGAGACTTCATGAGGTCTGATGAAGTCTTATTTGGAAGTGTGGAGAGACGAAAGCGCTAACCTTGTGGCTATTAAATTTGGTTTTCCTGAAGCTTCTTCTGCTTTTTAATATATAAAGTTATAGCTGGGAAAGTAAGGATTAGATGGAAAAGATCAAAAGTTTTAATATTTTTGTGGGTATTCAAAAATAGAGCAACAATATATCTGGGGACTCATTGATTTCCATTTGTGTTGCCAAAGCATGGAATACCATCCCCGTAGATATTAGGACCACTGAAAACAAAAATAATTTCAAAAAACTTCTCCAGTTCCATTTACATAGTTCTTGGTTATGCTATGTCCCTGGGTAGCTTTATTTAATTAGATCATATCATACCTTAACCTTCTATGAAAGCTTGCAACAACTCCTTTCTATACTCTTAATCAATGTACGTTTACTGTACTAGCATCTGATGAATGTAACCAAATGACTGAACAAAATGTCCTTTCAACTGTATTGTTTATTGTAACACACTGTACTCCTTATAGTATATTTACTTTTTGCTCCTTTCTTGGCCATGAAACTGTATTTTAACTTTTGACTCTGTACTGTACTTTATTAACATGTGTATTATATTTGTTGTATTTGCTGTAGTAATCTTTGTAGAGCTTTTCTCCCCGGCCCTCTGCTGAAAATGGGATCCATGCCCAGTCGGACTTTCCTGGTAAACAAATGCAAAATAAATACATTTTGCATCTTTCATTCTGCATTCATTATTGTGGCTCAGCTGATATTGCCACACCATATCTCATTTAGAATTGGGTTACATATATGTCTACTTAAAATGAACACATTTGCTTACATGATCCAGTTTCCTGAAGCATGGCTATGCTTGAAGAATCTTGGTAGACTTGGCCTGCTCCTTAGTAGCATCAGCGTCAATGAAGGCACATCTTGTCTGGAATTCAAAGTCTAGGAGCTGTGAAACATCCTTCTTGTTGGGTCTGACCTTGCTTTTGTATATCTCCTGTAGAGATGTATAATGACTTTCCTGTTTATACTATCTGTAACTGCAATTAATACATAATATGAAATTTAATGTTTTCTTTGCAGACGTTGCATTTATGCAAAAACACTATATTTCAGTTTGTGTTCTTACCATCCAACTGGTCAAGCTCTGGGGTGCTACATTGTGGTGACCTCTCTATCACATATGTGGTAGAGTCCTCAGTCTCCTCAGGGGACATCTCCTGGCTGTTTTAAAAGCTAAGGCGTTGTGATCTCTTTCTTGAAGGGGTCACTCCCTGCTTCTTTTGAGGGTCATCATATTCTGAACCTCTTTCAACAGCTGCTTCTTCACCAATTCCTAACAAGAAACAGACAAAATTGTTAGTGTTATGAATCTCATTTAATAAAACTGAATCCAGAAATTAATAGAAACATACACATGTTGGCCTGATTTACACAAACACCTCTTAACACCTGTGTCAGATGTTTACACTTTAGCGGGCAAGTATACAGTGCTGCATTTGGAAACATGAAGAGCACACTATTGACATACCCACTGAGCTCCACTGGGTGAAGATTTGTCCTGCAGCACTGGCAGTACTCTGTGAGATGCTTTGACATAACAGTGAGTTCACCGCTGCATGGGTAATGGAAGTCATCCCCAAATGCTCTCTTAATGGAAATCCTGCTTGTCACTGTATTTCTGATTAATCGATAGCAAAGATCCTTGGAAAGGGTGCAGTCTCCTTGTCCAGCATGCTGCTTTTATAAAAGATGTT
Source organism: Protopterus annectens (assembly GCF_019279795.1). Lineage (NCBI taxonomy): Eukaryota > Metazoa > Chordata > Ceratodontiformes > Protopteridae > Protopterus > Protopterus annectens. The sequence continues at coordinate 744,639,923 of NC_056729.1, forward strand.
TCTAGAATGTTCCAGCTCTGTGTCCGTGTATAAGACATACTGCGGGCTTAGACGCTGTACAGTTTTGTTGATAGCATGCTTGTCTCTTGGCTTTGGAGAATGGTGGGTGGAGAGAGAGGGATAAGGGCTAAGAGAGGGGCTGAAAACATCATTCCCAGAGGTGGTGCCTGGTCTACACAGGTCTGATTCTTTGCCCTGTATATCAGAAACATATTTAATGGTAATTATTAGGCAAAGAACACTGACTAAGAACAAGGAAACACCAAAAAAAAAAAAAAACAACCCCCCCCCCCCAGATTTACTAATCTTCCCTGCAGGACTAGTCTAGTCCTGCACAGAAGCAGCTGTTTTGGAGGAGGACAGCAGCGCACCATGCATATTAATGAAGGCGTGCTGCCTGAACTCCTAATCCTACATGGAGGGTGGACGAGTGTAGGTGGCGTGTCTGAGAGCAGAGCTCTCAGAATAAACATGCCCCTGCAAAGCAGAAAGTGTAAATAAATGAGCAAGACCACTCATAGGTGTCCGCATATCCCCACCAACAGTCCCCTATGTGTACAACAGCAACAGGACATAAAAGTAAAAAGAAGAAACCCTTTTATTGTTTTTGTAAAGCTCCAAGTACGGCTAACCTTGGGTGCGCGGGTATGCCCATCGCTTAGCTGTGGTTAAAGCAGCTTAAAAGGCTGAAGAGGATAACAAGGACAATAAATGCAAATGAAGCAGCACAGCAATAGTGTAGTGGGCAGAGCATTCTCCTAATGAGCAGGCATTCCCAGTTTGAGACCCACTGCAGCACAGTCTATTTTACAAGGCAAAGCATGGTATAACCAATATTTTTATTTCAAAACCCACTAAATAACATACATTTATGAACTGGAGTACTGCAGGAAATGCACATGTGAAGAGTCCGTGTCAAAGAATAAGGCAGTAGTATGCAGGTTTAAGCACAAATAAGCAATAGTAAGCATATGTTAGCACTAGTAAGCATGTGTAAGTGCATTTGCGTGGGGGTAAGCACTGCCCACACAGGTTAAGCAAAGTAGAAGCTAAATGAGTGTAAGAAACTGTAACCGGAAGTTAGCAGTGCTTACCTCCGTGCAAACCCACTTACAACTGCTTTAAATTGCGTTAATCACTCAGTATCCAGTGGGCCTTTGTCTGCCAGCAACAAAATAAACAGCCATGCAAGTCTTGAACCCAGGACCCTATACACCATAGTCCCAGTAGCTATCCACCAAGCCATCACAGAAGTACAGAAGAATGAGGTAGTAGTAAATGTCCTCACTATGGTATAACCAAATTGACCCTGTGAAAGGCATCAGTATACAGGCATATGTACTATAACAGACTACATAACATAAATATGAGAACTGGAGTACAGCAGTAAGCCCAATAGTGATGTGTACTTGTAATAAGTAACTAATAAAACACAAGGACCCCACAGAGTGTATGTACACATCAATCAGGGATACAAGGCAAACATATAAGGTGTAATGAATAATAACACAATGCCAAAAAGGCATTATAATGAATGTCCGTTGAAGGCAACACCAAGAAGTACACAGGCCAGCTTAGGAGGTGTGAGCAGTGTTTACACCAGCTAACTGTTTGTGCCCAGTGGTATACCCCTGTAAATAATGGCAACCTTAGGTAAGCAGGTTTGCCCATAGCTTAGCCTTTTCAAAACCGGCCAATCACGGAAAAGTGAGAAAAATCGGCCCTACTTCAACCCAAGAGGCGGGAATACAGCTCATAACTGGTTGTAGCTTCCCCTTGCAGGCACTATGGCAGTAAGGGGAGAAGGAGTGCGCTTCCAGGTGCAGCGCTGGTGCATCCAGGAGTCCAAGGTCATGGCTGGACTCCTAGTTAAAGACCATGCACAGAGACTGCTGCAGGGCCAGTTCCAGGGCTCCCAATGTAAGGCAGAGGCCTGGGACCATCTCACCTGTGACCTCACCAGTGCCACTGGCATACCCCGAACTGCTGAGTAGGTCAGGCACGACTATGCCGACCTGAAGTGACAGAAGGGGGACCTCTTGGAGGAGTGGCTCCAAGAGGCTAGAGCATCAGGGGATGTCCCAGCTGTGTGTAAGTATCACTCCACGACCTAATTGCCAGCTCAGGTATATCATGGATAGGTATGGCTAAATATTCCTCTTGTGTTCCCCACAGCTGCAATGGACTGGGCCATGAACCAAGAGTCCCACATCAGCCGCCTGGTGCGGTTGGGATATGAGGCAGGTCAGTAATACTTATGCTTTTACTGTCATAGGAAGTAAAAATAAAAGTAGTAGTAAATTAATTGCTAGTATAAAACTTGTATTGTTCGAGGCAAGTACTGCACACACTAGAGAATATGGCCGAAGTCTCTCATATTGTTAGTATGGCAATAAAAGTGTAATACCCTGACAAAACAGGTCCAACTGCTGGACTACATATCTATATTCTGCTATCATACGGTAATGTAGATTTGCAGTCATGTAATAGTACTGTTGTATTAAGCACTGTTACCCACACCATGCACAATAAATCGAATGTGTATTAATGCCTGTACATGACAGGTATAATCACCGGAGGCCATTTAGTACAACTGAGAGACACATAGACAGTAAAAAGGAAAAATGCAGGCAACAAAAACCGAATAGCACATGTAACTGAAATGTCAAGTGTTTTTTTTTAGCACACAGCGCCACGGTTCGAATACTGCCAGTGGTAGTAGTCTGCTTACAGAATCATACCCCACAACTGTACAGATATGTCCAGAATGTCTATTAAAGTGGCCCATATCTATTGCCTATCAATCTGTCCCCCTGGGAAATCAGTGGAATGATCCCAGACGTATAGGCAGCAAACAGGAAGTAACTGCTTGACGCACATCTATGACAAACATCTGGCACACTTGCAACACCCCAATACCTTATGTGATTAAGAAGCCATGTATATCCCATTTACACCCCATCTTGTTAAGCTGTGGTCAGAGTGTGTACAGTAACAGAGTGAGATGTATATGCATAATAGTAATGTGTAACCTGGTACTGTGTGTGGGAACATTCAGGTAGTGCCAATAAACATTCCTCCCACAGGTTTGTCAGATACAAGCATTGTGCCTAGAAATACAAGAATGATATGCAGTTGCTCTAAATAATGAGGTGTTGCACATAACTGTCGCCCACACAGTCCTACAACATATAACTGTCTAGGAAATCTGTATAAGAGCGTTATTGTACAAGGTCAGAATGCATAAGCACATGGGTTTAATAAGACAGAAAACTGTTTGGAGATGTACAGCAATATCTATATAGCAGACACAACTGTGATGGACAGTGTTCAAGTTGTAGGAGACACAGCCAGGATCTGAATCCTGGGAGTGGAATTAGACTGCATACAGATTCATACCCCTCAACTGTACACATGAGGTCAGAATGTCCAGTATATGTGCCCATATCTGCTGCCTGTCCCCCTGGTAAATCTGTGGGATGATCCCAGATGTGTAACCAGCAAACAGGGAATACAAGTGATTGTCAACCATTATGAGAACACACCTGTCACTGTAGCAACCCCCAAAACCATTAGGAGAGTAATATTCCAAGTATATCTTATCAATACTCACATGTTGTCAAGCTGTGACCAGAGTATGTGCAGTAACAGAGTGAGTAGTATGTGCAGATTTCTAATGTGTAATCCAGAACTTTGTGTGGCAACAGTCAGGTAGTGCTAACAAACATTGCTCCCACAGGTACATTGGATATGAGCAATGTGCTGATAAATATGAACCAGTATAACCTGTACTGGTACTGTCCACCCTGGTATTGTAGGGGATTGTGAGTGTTGCAGTTTCTCCGAATAAGAAACTATCACTGGTCACTGTCACCCACACTGTGCTACATAATATAACTGTGTAGGAAAGCATGTATATGTTTGTGTCAACACATGGCCAGAGTCTGTGCAGAAACAGTTGGATAGCATAGTGCAAAACATCAACCCGGAATCCTGGCGTATGTGTACAGTCAGTGTTAAACATTCCCTCCACAGGTATACCAGGTAAGAAGTGTATACTGCGGGTAAAACCGGTTCATGTGTAATGATGCTGACTGCCATATCAGTGTCCAGTATAGGTCTATAGGGTAGTGAAGTAAGACTTGTAAGGTACAGATAACAGCACTGACTAGGAAAGTAATGTTGAGTACAGGAATATACTACTTGTTAATTGACATCTTTCTCCCCCCCCCCCACCTTATCTCCAACAATAATCAACATACCCACCCCATCTGGTATGTACTGACTCTGATAATGGCCAATAGTTTGATAAATATTCTAATGGTTCCCATACATGTGCCATATTGAATTATTCCAACATTGTTAGCATGGTGCCATCAATGTACCCGCATGCTGTTCTTATTACCACTGCGGTCCCATATATGTATTTATTCTGTTTGCTATGCAACTGTTCCGTATCTGGTGTCTGGGTTAATGGGAATATCTGTGCATGCTGTATTACCTAACCCTGGAATGTATTGACTATTACTAACCTATATATGATGTTGAAATCTACACACTATAGAACCCTTGGGAAGGCCGGTCCCAGCAGACCCACCTGTCCCACCTCAGTTGGCCGAGGCTCCGGGCACCAGCATGTCTGGGGCCCAACCCCACACCACCCTGTACGTTGGTCTTGCACCACCTTTGGTGGAACCGCCTCAAGGGATTGGGCTCGCCCCCCCCGGAAGTGGGAGCATACAGGCACCTGTCACCCATCGCCAGGTTGGGGTCATGGTGCGTAGAGCAATCAATGAGCAGTTTGGTGATCTTCTATGCCAGCTTGAGGGCCGCATGTCACAATTAGAGAGTCAGCCTGGCTCTGTGGCTCAGCCCCCAGCACAGCCAACTTCGGGGCTGTTAAGATGCAGTGGTGACTGCCCATGGGTGGGGACCTCAGTCCCACTGTTACCACTAGGGGGCTTGTGGGCTTTTGATATCCCAACCCCCCAATCAAAGTGTTTAACCCCAAATGTGTCATATACCGCTCCTGTATGCATCTTGTGTGTCTTGCCTGTTAAATCCCTGGGAGAGGGGTGAGGACAACATAAATATGTTGAGGGTAGGTTGAGGGTCCAAATCTACCTCCAAATTCAGTGTATATGCACAGCTGTTGCTGTAGAAGAAATGGGCAGCTATGGACCTTTCCTACACCCTTCCTGCACATGCCTAGCTATTTTCCCTACTGTCTTACCCTCTTTGTGCCCCTTTTTCACCACTTTCCTATCAACCCTTTCTTCTTTTCTTTTAAAGAAATTAGCACAGGGGTAAACAGCAGTACGCGGGTTTAAGCCGGTTTGCGCAGGTAAGCAGTACCTACACAGGTTAAGCAATATAGCAGCTAACCGAGTGTAGGACATTGTAATCAGAAGTTAGCAGTTCTTAGCTCTGCACAAACCTGCTTACAATTGCTTTAAAGTGCCTTAATCACTCAGTATCCAACCACCGGTGTTTTGCCCAGCAACAAAAAAAAAACTGTCTCAGCAAGGATCAAACCCAGGACCCTGCACAACATACACAAACTGATTTACCACTAAACCATGACAGATATACATAACCCTGATGTTTTCACAAACATATCATCCAGCACAATCAGTCAACAGTATAGGAAATGTAGTAATATACCACACAAGCTGCTAATGCAAGAAGTCTGACATATATCTCTATGTGTACCCATGTTTGCACACTCTGTCCAAATACTGCTGTAATACGCTTAAAACGTTGCTAGTTACACAGTTATATGTATTAGAACACATATGTAGAAGGACATGAAGTCTGAAACACAAAAGTGTCGGCATAAGTTGCTGACTTCAATGCTGCGATCATCCATGTCAGTTGCCAAGAGAATGAAGTACAGGCCAAAAATATGAGCCGAACATGCATGGCCATATGGACAGCTATATAGTGGTAAATGTAGACAGATAGCTATATGTATAATGTATATGTATGCACACACACACATATATATATATATATATATATATATATATGCACACATATATATATATATATTATATATATATATATATATATCTATATATATATATATATATATATATATATATATACATACATATTTATATATATATATATATATACATATACACACACACACACACACACGTGTATATGACTCACAAATCATCATATATATAAGGGGGTTTTACATATATAAATCTGTAGATGTGTGTGTATATATATATATATATATTGACACATATATGTAGACATATGTATAGATGTATGCATGGAGAGAGAGAGAGGTATATATATCCGTTTCGTTATATATATATATATATAATTACGTAAATTTTCTATACTGTTGAATGATTGTGCTGGATGATATGTTTCTGAAACCATCAGATTTATGTGCATCTGTCATGGCTTAGTAGTAATTCACTTTGTGGTCTGCAGGGTTCTGGGTTCGAGGCTTGCAGGATGTTTATTTTGCTGCTGGGCAGAACATGGCCCATTGGATACAGAGTGATTAAGGCACTTTAAAGCAGCTTTAAGTGGGTTTGCGTGAAGCTAAGCACTACTAACCTCCGTTTACAGTGTCTTACACTCAGCTTCTAAATTGCTTAACCTGGGTAGGTTCCGCGCAAACCAGCTTACAACTGCTTTAAAGTGCCTTAATCACTCTGCATCCATTGGGCCGTGTTCTGCCCAGCAACAAAATGGCTCTTGCAAGGCTCAAACCAGGGACCCTGCACACCCTATACAGGATGATTTACCACTAAGCCATGACAGATACAAAGAAATTCCATGTTTTCAGAAACATATCATCCAGTCCTGTCATGCAACAATACACAGAATGTATACTAACACCTAGATGTCTGTGTGTGTATATATATATATATATATATATATATATATATATATATATATATATGTGTGTGTATATATTTCTACATATATAGATATGTTGTATTTAACACTATATACATATATATGCACATATATACATGCATATGCCTAAACTGACACATATGTGTCTACATCTATATGTCTACATATACTCAGCACGTTACATGTGTGTATGCAGATATATATCTATGTAGGTATATATGGACATAATTATATATATGTTAGCAGATATATATATATCTATATAGATATGCATGACCATACATCTGTAGATAGCAATGGCAGATTAATGTGGGGTTGAGAGGCCCCACACACTATACATCTCGTACGAGTAGGCATCCTCCCACAGCCAAACACATGCACCCTGCAATACACTACCAAGTACAGTCTGCCACCCATAGGAAATGTAATATGTGGAAGCCATCAACATCCCCTGGATACAGATACACAGACACAGATATGCAGATACATATATATATATATATATATATATATATATATATATATATATATATATACACACACACACACACACACACACACACACACACACACAGATATATGTACAGTAAGATACATATGCAGAAGGTTCACACAATATGGAACAGCCACTGTGCCTACAGTTAACACCTGAACAACTGGACACTGTATGGGCCACCCATACAAATGTCAATCATTGCCTGCAACATATACCCAGAGAGAGGTCATAGGAAATACACCACACACAGGATTGTAGAAATGGGAAACCTTTAATTGTGTACTATTACAGTTCTATATGCCATGTCATATAGCTGTTCAGACACTGACAACCATATAAACAGAGTACTGCAACTGTGAAACAGTTACACTAATACAGTAGTCTGGAAAGGTTCACAACTGTTGCTGTCCAGGCCAAGCACTTCAAATTGTACAATAGTGAAGACAGCCTGGGCCACAGGATACCAAACAATCAACAGTATGTACTGCAGGTGTGTAGTTCAGCAGACTCTGTCTACACTCTGTACAAACTCAGTAGGTGTTAAAGACATTATGTGATCAAATGTTTTGTAATTGTTACATAAGGCATAACCATCATGAGCACACTGACAAACAGAACAGTCTGAATGGCAGGAGGCAGTAGACTTGCAGTACCCCAATTCATGTAAGTAATGTAAATATAGGTGAAGTATATGGTACTGTTCATCCAGATACCTTGTGGCAGCTCACCCCTGATACCCCCACATTTTGTAACAGCCTATTATGGTGCTCCCCACCTAGACTCAATAATACATGGCCATATACCACTGTTACATACACTGGCCTCTGGAGTGCATAAGTGCACACATGTATTGTGTAGGTGATGCCCACACATATATGGCTCCAGCCCCACTGTATGTGTGGGGGATACAACAGCAGTGGACTAATGGCAGTGCGATATACTCACAGTCCACTACAGAACACCCAACAGTATGACATATGTGCAAAGCTTGGTATGTAGATGGAGTACAGAGGCTGGAACACAGGCACATATGTGGAACACTCTTGCCGTACACTAAGCCAGTTGCTGGTGTTAAAGGATAGTCTGCAACATACCCTTAGTCAGGGAATTGAGGTTAGAAACAGAAATGGATGTAGCCATGTCCTGATAGCACTCAATACACACACTGCCAGTGCAATATCTGACACAGGACCTGTGTGGTGGACGGACAACACATGATAGGCATACCTCTGTCCAGCAAGAGGGTAGGCCCACAGTGGTGAGCTATGCAGACAGACTGCATTCCAAGGTAAACCAGTATGTACACACACACGCACAACCTGTAACACCAGTACTATACAAAGCATAACACAACTCTACTCACAGTTTGTCTGTAGTTCTCGATCCTCCTACAAATATGTGGCCGCCCTGAGTGTGCAGGTTCTCCTGCAAGAGGTATTGCAACCTGCTCATAGGTTCATAGGTTGGTACTAGGCTATCAGCCCTAGGGCCTATACAAGCCTAGCCATAACAATTCCCTGGCTATTTCTTCCCATATTATTTACTTTCCTGGACCCCTGTCTAGCAGGGCGACTGACATGATCCCTGGGGTGAATTTCCTTTCTCCCATCCAATCGTCAAGGCTCCTCTTGAAGAGGTCCAAAGAGGCACTCTGTTTGACATGTATGGGCAATCTATTCCAGAGTCTGAGGAGTCTCTGGGTCAGGAACCTATCCCTCCAGCATGTTTTGTTTATTGTGATGACAAGGTTTAGATCCCTGGAGCGTGTAGCTCTGAGGGAATTGGGATTTCTTTAAGTGTAGCATGTCCAACAGCTCTGGGTTTGACATGGCCTTGTATGTTAAGCAGAGATCGCCTCTGAGTAGAAGTTATGTGACAGAGTATAGCTGGAGTTTAAGGCGGTCAGCATAGGGCATCTGCTTTAGGCCTGTGATTCTTTTAGTGAGGTATTTCTGAGGCCTTTCCAGTTGTTGCAGATGTATTGAGAGGTACATACCAAATGGGGCGTTGTATTCTATAATGGGTCTAATGAGGGATGAGTACAGTGGGACAATAACCTCCTTTTTTCTGGATGAAAAGCCCTTCGTGATGAGGTGTGCCACATAGAAGGATTTCCTGACTGTTGTGGCGATGTGGTCATTGAAGGTGAGACCACTGTCCACCTGTGTCCCTAAGTCTCTTATCACACTTTCTGTGTTTAGTGTACTGCCACCTATATGGTAATTCATGGATACATGTTTTTTCCCCAAAGGGGATAACAGTACATTTCTTGGCATTGAGCTTGAGCCCATGGCTCTGGCACCAAGCATCTGTTTCTGTAAGGCCCTTTTGTAGAGTATCCACATCATTTGGGGATTCAATAATGGCTCCCAGTTTGCAGTCATCTGCAAACTTTGTTAGCCAGAGTCCCTTAGTGTTGACCTGTACTTCAGAGAAGTAGATGCCAAACAAGAGCGGCCCCAGGACTGAACCCTGAGGTACTCCACTTGTCACTTGTCTGGAGCTGGATTTGGAGTCGGCTACTTTTACAGTGTGGGTTCTGTCAGTAAGCCATTTAGCAACCCATTGGGTGACATAGGGATTAATGCCCAACTTAGTAAGTTTATCTATGATTCCAGAGTGGGAGATGGTGTCAAAGGCCTTGGCAAGGTCTTGATAGGCTGTGTGGACCACCTTACCCTTGTCCATGGCTCTGGAGACTGATTCAAAGAAGTCAATCAGGTTCAGGAGACAAGAACTGTCTGTAACAGATGCCCACACACAGGAAGGATGTCCATCACACAGGAAATGTAAAGGGACCAAGCCCACATGCTGTAGGGATGTATAGTGGGTGGTTGCCATGACAGTGGTAATGGGAAGTAGTACACATGTATAATCATATAATATAGATATATATATATATATATATATATATATATATATATATATATATATGGCTATCTGGATAAGTATATGTACATATATGTCCACCATATGTCCTGGACATGGAGTGTAGCCCTACTCCAGCCCCTATAGTCCCAAAGTCGTAGTGCAAGGGTATGTCAGGTATGTATAGCAGGTATATTAGTAGACTATTGCTACTGTCATTGGGATTGTCTTCACAGACATGGTGTGTGGCAGGTCACATCTGCTTGTTCCATTGGCTACTGACAGACATTTTATTTATTTATTTTACATTTGTTGACTGGGCTAGTCTAACTGGATATATGTCCATTTTCAGTAGAGGCCCAAGGAGAAAAGCTCTGAGACAATAACAAGGACAGAAAAAAAAAACATTTATACAAATAATCCGCAAGAAACAGAGATTACAAAAAAATAATTGTATAGTCCCCAAGAAAAAAATGTTAAATACAAGAATAATTACATGAGTAAACAATTGAATGCCAGTAAAATAATTTTTTTTTTTATTTGTAGAGAGCAAAAAAAGAAACCGTTCTTGTTCAGTTTCAGTAAGCATAAAAAATACAAAATAAAAATTTATATAAGAAAAAGCAAAAAGATATTTAATCCTAAGGAAATTATTGTAAAGTACTGCCACTAGCATGTAATGCCCCTGTGGAGTGCAGAGATATTGGCCAATATATGTGGAACTTCGGACATACCCTGTACAGTTCAGAGGTATACACAATCCCTTAGTGCACATGTGTACCAGGCCTGACAGTATGGATGTAGACAGCCATGTAGATGGCTATAACACATAACTGATATATATTTGCCACCATAGGTTTTGCATTCACACACTCCTGTCTGGCCTGACACATAATGACTGCTGGTACAGGGGGTGTCATGGACACATACTACCCACTAGATATTGACATACATCTGTACAGCATCTCACTGCTCTGTCTGACATGCATGACTTTTAAGGGAGGCCCAGCAGCAGTATATGTAACAAGTATCTGCACATGACATCTCACTGGGTGAGTACACTAAGCTGCTAGGCATGTAACAATGCACTGTGCAGGCTACAGGCAGACTGGCCTAACACTGGCCTACATCTCCTATGGGGGAATGCACATGTTCCTGCATGTATAGCAGGCTTAACAGGCATGTCACAGCACAGGGTAAGATACACCTGTGTGAAAGTGCATAACCACAACCGATGTGAACACTGCCACAGCCACATATGGTAAGCTAGCATAATATTACAGTATATGGACTATCTGTTCTAACCATCCTCATATGTGCCACTCACAGAATGACCCTACATATACTGGGCTGCCACACAGTTTGGTCTGATGGCTGTCTGTGGTATGGGACATGCGTGTATAGCCCTACAAACACGCATGCCAAAATGGTACCATACAGTGGGGCAGCATGTAACATCAGATAAAAGGGGAACTAGAACAATGACATCTACCACAGTCTGCACACAGGCTAAAGTACATATTAACAATACACACACTGCCATTCACCATCACTACTCAGACTTCAGTACTGTACAAACATCCACAGAATGTCCAGGTTAGGTCATGAAATTTAACCCCTACTGTACATGAAATATATAGCAATCTGATATATCACTGGCTTGTTATCAGATATGATGACGCTATTTATGGTGTACAGCACATATGCACCACTTCATGCACGACATATGTACAAAGGTTAACAGAGGTGTGGCTGACAGCACATACACAGGGCCAATATAGACATGTTGCTGTGATAACCTCATATTTACCATTGTAACGGGGTTTGTTGCAACATATGTCCTATGAGGGATATGAAGTTAGTAATTGTCACGGCTTTCACCATCTACAGACTGCAGTCCTCACACTACCTTCTGCATTTCTGCATTCCACAATCTACAGACTGCAGTCCTCACACTACCTTCTGCATTCCACAAATAGATTCTCTGTGGCTAACACATGAAACCAAAGGCACAACACTGACCAGTCTGCAGATGACCCTGCAGATGGGGATTCCTCATATACACGGAACTGACATGGCAGGTATTGCGACATGTATGACAGCCATATCCAGACAAACACTGTTAAATCAACATTACTCCAAATGCAGTATAGCAGCACTTACAGTCTGTAGTCAGGTCAGGCACATCCCCCTCCTGTTTGTTGCCCTCTTTCCACAGTGTATGTTGTTAGAGGTAAATCCTCAATCCATCTGAGATGCTGTTTGCCAAACGAGATCTAGTTCCTACTCACAGTGAATGAAAAGGGCCAACACCACCATGATGTTCCTAGATATTGGAGTGTGTTTCCATGCAATTGGCTATGGGAATGTTACCACAGCTGTTCCACATGCAGTCAGCTAGGGGAGGGCTGCAATTCGTGCAGAGGCCATCAGCTGAACATGAGCATCACTTAAAATACACATGCTCCTGCCTAAGCAAAGCATATGTGGGTCTCCACATTCACCAGAGAGGGAGTGGGGGAGGCAGACAGAGGCAAATACATGTCAGGGAGGGGTGGGAAAGTAAAACTGAAGCATGTTTGTGTCACACACCTACCAGCACAGGGTATCAAACCCACAACAACTATGTAGTGCTATCACAGTTTGATGCAGTTATTGGATGCATCACATGGGTTACCTGCTGTGGAGCACTCAAACATATATGTGATGGTGAGTGACATCTGCAACAGCGATACGGTAGATATACGGTATGCGACGTACATGTGCCTGTCCACATGAACAGGTGCCAACGTCAACATAGCCACACTCTCACAGGGGCGCAAACGCATTGACACACTTTGCAGGGCCAGGAGTATAATTCATCAGTAGTGGGATTGCCATAACTCATTACATCGATGTGCAGGTATCATATGCACCACACTGGTCATATGGAGGTCGTATGGGCAAAGATTATGAGGAGGTGTCAGACATCAGACAGCATGCTTCAGTATGCCCAGGGGAGTTGTAGTGAGTGTGGATGTGGACATATGCACCATACAACACACACAAACACACTGGGTGTCAGTACTAACATGCATGGGTGCAGGCCTGCACGGGTATGTGGTGGTCAACTGTGCCAGCAGGCTATACAGGGGTAGGTGATAGGTTTACCTTGGCATCAGGCCACATGACAATGGTCTGCATTGTGGCTCAGGGCTGTCGTTTCTGCATTTGCCCACACAGGTGGGTATTGTATCCCCCATCCAGTCACCTGGGTGACTATTGTGTGTGGCCAATGCTGTGCTTCCCCTGCCATGTATGTGTTCCTTACTGCATGACATGGATGGTGTCTAGGATGTGCACACCTCCCACATGCATGTACAGTGACATGTGGAACTGTACCTGGGGTGTCTGGCCCATGTCGTGAACACAGATTATCATCAGATGTGCCAGTCTTGCCCACCTGTGGCAGATACTGGTAATGAGCAGCAGGTTTACCCTGCACCTGCATTGATAGCATGCTAACAGCATTCCCTTGTGCCAGTGGCATCTGTCCATACAGGGCATGTTGTCAGGCATGGTATGTCCATTGTGGGTCACATGTGAAGGCAGCACAGGTGGTGCAGGTGTCCATTGGGAAACATGGGAGGTGCACTGTCTGCATGTATGTGCATACTGGACAGATGGGCAGGGTAACATGCACTCTGTAGCCCACTGCTATCACACCATAGTTACTATCGGTGGCCAATATGCAATGTACTACCCACATATTGACTGTTGCCTAGGCATGTGTGCGCTCTGGGTAATACTGGGGTTGCTAACTATGATTGTCTGGCCTTGATGTCACATGTATGGGTATGGCTTTGCACCCCAGCCTCTCAGCTATTTTACATCTGTAATCCCAGTATGGTTGACATTGTGATGTATCGTAGGGCCACCATATAAGAAATATGCAAAACCCACTCCACGTTGGCCACAGACTCACACCCACCTCTATACAGCATACAAGTTACAACACACATGCACGCACACACCTGTTGTGTGGGAGTAGAACCCCTAACTAGCTTATTACATGCCACAGACATTACTGGAGTACTCCTTCCCCAAAGGTTTATTTCACAATGAATGACATCAGCAGGATTACCAAAGTAAGGCATTTCAAATGTACAGCGAGTGAGTAGCCTAAAATGCATTGCTCCCTACACAGATAGTGAGACACACACAAAACTTCCACAACCGACATGTGTGAGTATAGAACCCCTGACTGAGGTCTATATCACACTACAGCATGGAGCTGTTATAGGACACACCACGGAGATTACTAGAAAACTCCTTCCCCAAAGGTGTATTTCACAAGGAATGACATCAGCAGGATTACCAAAGTAGGGCATTTCAAATGTACTGCGAGTGAGTAGCCTAAAATGCATTGCTCCCTATACAGACAGTGAGACACACACAAAACATCCACAACCGACGTGTGGGTATAGAACCCCTGACCGAGGTCTATAATCACACTACAGCATGGAGCTGTTATAGGACGCACCATGGGGATTACTAGAGAACTCCTTCCCCAAAGGTGTATTTCACAAGGAATGACATCAGCAGGATTGCCAAAGTAGGGCATTTCAAATGTACTGCGGGTGACTAGCCTATAGTACGTTGCTCTGTACGCAGACATTGAAACACACACAAAACATCCAGAACTGCCATGGTTGGGGATGGAACCCTACCACAGTTCTAAATCACACTCCAGCAGTACGCAATTACTGGATGTGTTACGATTACTGGGCTACAATGTTCCCAGAGGTGTATTTCTAGGTGGGTGGCATCAGCAGCCTTGCCAAAGTTGAGTATATGAATTGTAAGGAGTGTGAGTACTCTAAAAAGCATTGTTCTCTACTCAGAGACAGATGGACACACACACACACACACACACACACACACAGTTGCAAGGTCTAAGGTTAGAACACATACCTAACTACTTTATCACACTACAGCAGTACTCGGTTACAGGACACGCTATGGAGATTACTGGGCTACAACCTTCCCAGAGGTGTATTTCTAGGTGGGTGACATCAGCAGCCTTGCCAAAGTTGAGTATATGAATTGTAAGGAGTGTGAGTACTCTAAAAAGCATTGTTCTTTAATCAGTCAAAGACAGATGTGGACACATACACACTTGCCAGGCCTGGGGTTAGAACACCTACCTAACTACTTAAACACACTACAGCAGTACGCAGTTAAAGAACACGCTACAGAGATTACTGGGCTATAATCTTCCCAGAGGTATACTTCTAGGTGGGTGACATCAGCAGCCTTGCCAAAGTTGAGTATACGAATTGAAAGGCGTGCGAGTACTCTTAAAAGCATTGTTCTCTACTCAGAGACAGACACACACACACACACACACACAGTAGCCAGGTCTAGGGTTAGAACACCTACCCAACTACTTTATCGCACTACAGCAGTATGTAGTTACGGGACACGCTACGGAGATTACTGGGTTACAGCTCTCCCAAAAGTGTATTTCACATTGGATGACCTCAGCAGGCTTGTCATAGTAGGACTATGGGGAGGGTGGTGTGTGCATGGGCCATAACCCATTCATCTAGGGGTTGACACTCCACATGTGGGCACATGGGGTCATATGTCATAGGTACATGTATACAGCTACTATATGACTACTTCCTTGTACAGTCATGTTGCACAGCTGGCATGTGCAACACATAGTCTGTAATGCTGACAGATACTGGTGGCTAGTATTTGCAGTGCAGTGAGTGACATCTGCACCTCGTGTGTTTGGGGCCCTTTGGCTGTGTGCAGGGTGGGACAGGCCTGGATGACTCCTTGTCACAGTGACCCTCTTCCACACATCTATGTACGTCTACCTATGGTTTATTTTAGTATGTTGTCCTGACATGTGTCTGTATTCCTATCCAATGTGTGTGCAAGGCATGAGTGGTGTATACTGACAAGTGTCTGCACTAACAACTGCAACTGCCAGATATGTCTGGGCCACTGGTGTTTGCAGTCAGGGCCTTCATGTGTTTTAAGTGTGTGTGTGAGCATGCCTAGTATGACCATTCAGTATGTTGTAGACTGACATTGCCTTCATTTGTGTGTGAGCATGCCCAGTATGTCCATCTGTATTGAATTTGTGGATTGTGTCTAGGTAGTTTGTGCTGTAGTTCTGACCTTTGTGTTGTACACCAACAGGTAGCATGCTGTATCTGCAGGGTATCCATTGATCAGTTGGCTTTGACTGTTACTACATTTCTGCATAGCGGGGGGGGGGCACACCTGACTGTTTCTACATTTCTACACAGGAGTGAGGGGGCACACCTGACTGTTATTACATTAACATGTAGGATGGGGGGGGCACACCTGACTATTTCTACATAGGGTTGGGGGAGCACACCTGACTCTTTTTACATTGCTATGATGGATGTGGGAGGCACATGTGAAACATGTACACATTTGCTATGACCATACTGGTATGTCAGGTACTCTATTTCATTCTGTATTGCTAACCATCATGCTGACTAGAGGCATACCAGTGTACTACAGATCGTGGCTTTGGTTGCCCTACATATTATTGTCTGACTTCCTACCGTTCATAACTAACATTCCACTGCCTGCCCTGCTGTGGTCAGTCTGTGTAGGCTTGTGGGGGGGTAACCATAGCCATCATTTTGGGACCATGGCACAGGCATCTTTTTGGGTTTTCTACACCTGTCCTGCTGGCTGTGACTGTTGCTGGGTATGTGATCCGTCCTGACTGGCATGTGTGGGTCATATGGATACACATGTTGCATACCACATTTCCTGCAGTGGGTTTTGTCACCCTGTGTAGTACTGGCTTCTATGGTGACTCCAGTATGTGTTACAGATGTCATGCTGCCACTATGGGTGTCTGCTGTCTGCTGCCATAACATTCAGCCACCAAATTCCCTTGATCGCTCACATCCATACCATAGCTACAGGTAAGACATTCTACTCCACTTGGCAATTGGTAGGTTGATTGACTTACCTTGCGGGTGTGCCAGACTTGCGGATGGTGCTGGAGGGCTGCCTATGTTGGATGCACATCATACACTCCCTATACATGGTTGAGCACAGGTAGTGTCATATTTGGCATCCAGTCTGAGAGAGGTGTCATTCCCTGGGTCCCTACTGTGTCCGTACATGTGCTATGCGTTGCATCTTTGTCAAGGCTGAGGCATACTGAGCACTCCTCCTTCTGCCTACTGGGGCAGGCTCAGGCTGTTCCTCCTCTGGGTCACTATGTGTCTGTGCAGGCCTTGGCATTGGTGGGATGGCTGTGTGTCCCTGTCCCATGCTGTTCCTGCTGCAGCTGTTTCTGCAGGATCATATTGTGTAGAATAGCACATACTATAACAATTTGGGTACATGTAGCTGGTGAACACTGCAAGGCTCCTTCAGGTGTGTCCATACACCGGAACCGTGACCTGAGCATCCCAAACACATGCTCTATTATATGTCTGGCCTGTGCGTGTGCCTCATTATGGCATTGTTCAGGTGTGTGTGCATTTCTGACAGGTGTCATCAGCCACAGCTCCAGTGTGTACTCGGCATCCCCCACTAGGTGACTGTAGGGGATGTCCCCATTGGCAAATCTCTGGTAGAGCTGCGTCAGATGCCATATGTGGGAATAGTCATAGCTTCCAGGACAGCCAGCACACATATTCATTATAATGCCCTGGGCATCACAAACGACCTGGAAGTTGATGCCCCTGCGGTTGATGTAGGCCCTACCCTGCTCACCGGGTGGTGCTTTGATGTGTATGTGCATGCAGTCTCTAGCACCCACTACCCCAAGGTTGTTGTATCTTTCAGCTATTCCCGGTTAGGGGTCACCACAGTGGAACTCCAGTCCACTAATGATTAGCAGTATATTTTTATGTACCGAGTTGCCAGCCCTGACGCACAACCCGCTACCCCAAGGTATTCTGCTGTTTGGTGGAAGAGACGCATATTGTTGGTCAACACCTCACGGATGTTAAGGAAATATATGTGCTCACTGGCATGTGCTGACATGGCATCCAGGAACTGATGGAATACTCTGGATGCTGATGCCTGTGAGATCCCCATGTTATCCCCAGTTGTGCTTTGGAAGGTACCTGTGGCTAATATACCTAGGTCTACACATACCTTGGTATTCACTGGGATGGGTTCCCCTCGGTCAGTTTGGTGTGTCAGGTGTGGCCGACACAGCTCAACAATTTGCTGTAGGAGGTCTCTGTCCACCCTATAGTGCTCCACTATCTCCAGCACATGTAGCCCCTGGTAGGTTACCCTGGGTCTGTACACTCTTCTGTCTCCTCACTGTGGGTTGTTCGGCAGCATTTACATCCTCATCACCCTCAGCCTCTTGCACATGTTGTTCTATGTAGCCTGCTGCAGCCCTTCTCATTTTGTAGGTTTGTTTGTTAAAATTTCCCTGCTTGTATACACTGGTGGTGTAGACTGAGAAAAACCAGAGGGGAAGGTGTTTGCTTAGTTTATAGTAGTGTTCTGGGCTGGTCTGGTCTGCTGTCTGTGTAATTGGCTGATTCTGATGCATTTTCCTACTGCTTTTTTCCCTTCCCATTGTCTTACCTTTTATGCCTGTGTGCGCCCAGCGTAAACAGAGTGCTCAAATGTGCACACTGCTGCTATTTCTTGGTTTAACTTTTTTTCTTCCTATAAAACCCAGTGTGCGGTGTGCACACCCGCTTAGGTGTTGTAAAGAGTGCTAGGCAGGTTTAGACACACCCCCTAGCTTAGCTGTGCTAAACTAGGAGCATTCCTGAGCCACAGGGCTCCAATCCGCTTACAGTATGCCTGACACACACACACCCATGATGTCACCTATATCCTAGTCTTGCACCCAGCTATTCATACTCTTACACTGTTGGGACCTGCCTCAGATCCTGAGGAAAACTGGAATTCGCTATCCTTCCCCTCATTTGCATAGGGTTGCCTGCTAATGCATAGTTACATGTCTCACACTGGGCCTCCCCTCTTAGCAACCATTACTCACTGCCCAGGTTGTCTTCTGCCTGCCATGGACTTGCATGGCAGAATACTGAATTTAGTTAGAATGCTTATTTTAGGTTTATTTTATTATTTTCCCCCAATCCCGTTTGCCCGCCGCTGCCCTACTTAAACAGCCGAGATCGGCGAAAAAAAAATAAAGTAGATTTTTTTATTTTTTTAAACAGTTTGCCATGCCAATGGCCTTATACTTGGCCATTGGCATGCAGCCTTTATTTGGAGCTGTCATAGCTCCGTTTCAGATTTTGCAGAAATGTACTTGGTTACTAAACGAGTGCATTTCTCAGATAGCACTAGGCTTGCAAGGACTATTGCAAGCTTCCTGGATTGCAGAATCATCTCATTTGCAGGAATTTCTCCTGCAAATGAGGTGATTTGCATAGCAGGGCTTAGTTCATGCATGATTAGTGCAGGAGCTCTCATGCACGCCCCTGCAGGCTGTTCCTGGATCACACGGCAAACATATTGCCTGCCAGAGCTCCTGCACTAATCATGCACGCCATGCAGGGCATAGATAATCTGGGGGACAGTCTTTAAAATGTATAATGATCATGAAATGATTTGATAACAGAACATACTGCATGGTTATATTAAATGTTGTCCCATGTGAAAATTTGTCAAAAATGTGATTACGTCACTTTCACCATGAGTAAGTTTCCAAATGGTTCTCCTGAAAAAGTGCTCTTGCCCATGAAAGAGATCATGTAAATCCTCATTAGAGAGGCTAGGCAGCATGTCTGTGGTTATATTAGCAGCTGAAAACATACCTCTAAGCTATCCCTGATTTTGACTCAAAACTTAGCTCTGTCCCTCTTAATCCCTCCTAAAACTGGTGACTTTTGGAGAAAAGGTGGTGAATTGTACTCAATAAATAATGACAATAATTACAGTTATATACTTCTTTTACCTCAGAAACTGTATATTAATTCACATTCTCTTATTCTGACATTGTCTCACGTTAGTAGTGCTAATATTTTAAAAGTGTCCCTGATTGTCCCTGAATATTTTCATATTTGTCCCTGGTTGGTTGAGAGCTATGGCTAAACACACATTTACTCACACAGTAAATGATCAAGCAACTTATTATTTTCAGCAACTTCAGTCTTCAGTTAATTTAAAAGTGAAGTAATGCACATCATTATAATATCCAACATTACCATACGTTTTTATCCAACGTCTCTTAAGATAACTTTTACATCAATGAATAAAAGAAGTATAGTGCGTCACGAAATGTAAAATCACTAAAATGAAACATTTCACCCAAGTGACCCCTTCAGTAATGTCGCCAGGTATGCACAGGCACTAAAGTCAAACATTTCACAAAAACATACCACAAAATACAAGGAAAGACACTACATTTTACAACCATGTCATCTGAAACAGAAAAAAATTGTCACTAGTTTGCAGTATGGGAATGGCCTAGTAAACAGCTCTGTATTTGCTTTTCAAATGTAGAAAACCTGCCCTGTCAGCTCAAAAGTTGAGCTGGATTTCTGAAGTTATTGCAGTTATTTATCGCTAACAGTCGACTTTACCAATTAGCACCTAGGTGGGCCCAGTGGCTGCCCGGTGCAGTCTTTTGAGTTTGCCACCCCTCCCCCCTCATAAAATAAAACATACCTTTCGTGGAGATTTTTGCGATCATACCGGTCAGTCCACAGAGATTTAAAACATAAGAGAAGCCAAGTGCTCCAGATTATGCGGAATGCTCCACAGTTGTCCATAAATGAACTCACTGTTCCGCACTGAACAGCTTTGGCTCCATTACACAGCTTTTGATTGACAGGAATTGCAGTATACGAACCAATCAGCATCAGGCCCTCCAGAGTAGCCCCTCTTGCAGCAACTCCCTACCCCTCCAAAGCAGCCCTAGCCATTCCAGTGTTCATGACTTGGCTGTTTCTCCCCAGCTACCATAAACATTGTTCGAACCTGCTGTGTACTGCTTTCTTATTTACTTCTACAGTGATTACAGATATTGAAATAAAACAGTCCAAACACTTATAGCCATTTCCTAAACAAACAATACAGTCTCACAGTGACAATAGACTTAACATGACCAGTAAACTTTTCTACCCTGAAACTCATTGAAACAACATTAAAAACTAAACTGCATCTGGCCAGTGGAGAATTGCATTTACTTTTGGCTGTTTTCAAACCATGGGCTCCTTGCACACAATTTTAGGGACATACATATAGGTATGTGTTCTTTGAATCACCTTTCTGATTGCATTAAATTATATTTCTTGTATAATACAGCTCCACTTGTTAGAATGTGTTTTAAATTTGTAGTTTTGAACATTCTTTCAGTAAGCAATGAAACAAAATGTATGAACCAATAATTACAAAACTACTAATTTCAAAGAATTTCAAACATAAAAGGACATTGAAACATGTCATTACAATCCACCAATGTCAGTCAATAAGCACAATCTCTGCAGAAGTAAAAATCATCTGAATAATTCCACATTAAAAAGAACTGCAAGAGGTTGCTACTGGCAAAGAACTTTACATTTCAGTGTTTCATTTACAAATTCATTGCCTGCTGCCCTTGAAGAATTAAATTGCCTCTGTTACATTAAAAAAAAAAGGTAAGCTGGCAATGTTGCAACATAGAATGGCTGACAAGTTCATAGCCAATAAGCATTTCATACAAAGGAGGGCACACTCAGGAGTGCAGAACCATATCTCCCCTTAAAATACACCAAATAATCAGTAATCAAAAGGGCACTGCAACAATACCAGCACTCAATCTGCATGGTGTGGGAGTAAAACCTACAGCCTTCTGCATTAAAAGCAAGTATGCTTCATGTTGTGCTACTAATGCTTTCAAATACTTTAGCACAATATTAGTGATATCATTTGCTAAAAAACAGTTGCACATTGTAAAGAGATTTGTCATATAAACAGCACTAACCTTCTCTTCCCCTGAACTCTCAGCTCCTTGTAAAATTTGCTTCACACTTAGCCATATCTCTTAACTTTGTAGCACAAGACATCTGGAAATAGCCAAAATGTATGGGGGAACAAAGGCCAAAATCAGGTACACATTTGAAATATTACTTGTATAATCTTAGAAAGTTGCTAGAATAAAAGATTTTATGTTATCATGCATTTCCTGAAAGTGCTAATATTGTATAAGCTAACAAAGCTGTGACTACACACAATCTATAGGCAGAGAAATGCAACAAATTCAACCACCAGCCAGTTAAGTTTACAGTGTATTTGCAATCAGTATAAACAACTGGAATATACCATTAATCTCACCAAATTGTAGTGATTCATGTAAGCTAAATCAGTTTTTAAACTTGTAAATTGATAAAACCATTTATACTGTCTGAGGTTTATCTGATAGGTAGGTTACTGTACAGGCACAAAAAAAAAAAAAAAAAACCAGCAAACTCACAAATATCCCAGAAATAATCCTAGATAGATGCAATCAAAAATAAACATTAAATGTGGCGCTAGAAATCACAACAGTACAGCTGAATACAAATACCTGCAATGGTGTACTGTTAGTAAACCAGATTTCAAAAAAGAAAAATACAGTATGTAGATTAAATAAAGATAAAGACCTTAATCTGCTAAAGTATCCAACAATTTACAGTAAAACCACTGAAGTAATGACTCATATGCACCACTAAGGTTTGCAGGAGACTGTAGAGCAGTTAAAAGTGAAAGAAAATATAGCTGTAAACACTGGCTGAGACTGTTTGAAAGCAGCAAGGCAGTATGGGAGTAAAGAAATGAAAGTACAGGACAGGAATGTGTCCAAAAAGGCTAGGTTCAGGAATACATACTGAAAGTGAAACCAGACTGCATCTATCAGCAGAATCCTATCACTGGAAATGTAAGTAGAGTACAATAATCAGTATTTAGAATATTGTAGCATATTTAATGACAGGAATGCAAAAGAAAGGGAAAAAGGAAGATAAATGCAAGGCATTGAGCTGTAATATAAAGTAGGGTTTACTAGATATTACAGAGTTAACACAAAACAGTGATAGGGGGGTAAAAGGAAGGTAATTTAAGGGGGGCAAGTATTTGCAGAGAAATAGAGATGAACAAGAAGGGTGATAGTAAAGTTGACCAGTGGTGTGCAGAGAGCCTTACAAAGAACGTATAGGTTACAGGAGAATGATAAAATGAATTTCAAACATTTACTTTATTTCAGTGTGCTGCAGACCAGAGATTTAAATCATTGAGCTTAGTGTGGGTGTTACTTGAAATTCACGTTGGGTGATTTGTAGACTTTTACAACCTTAATCTGCTAAAGTATCCAAAACCTTACAGTAAAACCACTGAAATAATGGCTCATACACACCACAAAGGCTTGCAGGAGACAGTGCAGTTAAAAGTGAAAGAAAAACATCATGGCTTATCAAGTGGAGGCCACTGAGTTTGCAGATGCTGAAAAGCTGGTTGATTTTACCTTTTATTACACAATTTGCAACAGCCAAACTTTTCTACACATCAGATGCTATCTTGGGGATGTAATAGAATTCTACAACAGTTCAAATGACTCATAGTGCTTTCCCAGATATAAAGTCTCTCAATTCACATTGACTGCTACTGAGGATATTTCACATACACACACATTATCAAAAAACACTTTTTCCCATTTCAGGGACACAATGATCTGGTGCCCATCTCCAGAGGGCATATGGTGCTGGGTAGGATACACCCTGGACAAGGTGCCATCTCATCGCAGGGCACGGACTACAACACTCACTTGCACAACATACACGGTCAATTTCACATGGCCAATTCATCTAACCTCCATTTCTTTGGACTGTGGGAAGAGGGCCCTTGGAGACCTATTCTAGGCCTGTCTCAACTAAACACTCTTCTAAAAGTGCCTTTCTTTCAGATGTTGTCCCTTCAGATTCTGTTTCCTCTCTTGCTCCCTGAGGCGTTTATGGTGTCTCTGGTGCTCAAGGATGTTTATCTCCATATTCCAATCCATCCTCTTTTCAGGAAGTTTTTGAGTTTCTCTGTTCCTTTCTCACATTTTCAGTTCTCTGCTTTGACGTTTAGCCTTTTCACTGCCCCAGGGGTGTTCGTCAAATGCTTTGCTCCTGTGATTGCTTTTTACAGGCTTCAGGGGATCCAAATATGTCCTTACTTAGATGACCTGTTGACTCAGGTGTCCTCTCCAGAGACTCTTTTGCAAACTATTCATTTTGCCATTCCCTTCTTCAGAGCTTGGGGTTCACTATATAGTTCAAAATGTCTTCTCTGACTCCTTCTCAGAATCATGTTTTTCTGTGTTGCAGGATTAAAACAAAGAGTTAGAAGGTCACACTGAAAAATCAATCAGAAAAAAACTAAATGAAAGCTCCAGCCAAGTTAGAAATTCCAATAAGTGACCTCCCAAACCTCCTGTAACAGTCACATGGGATATATGCAAATGACCCTTATGAACATCAGGTGTTTCAGCTATATGGCGATTCTGATTGCCCATGACTTTTACATTTGAAGTCATGGACAATTTCAGGCCAATAAAGCCAAACCCCACTAGCTATGGATATGCATATTTTGGCCTTGTTATGACCTCGTCAGCATAGCATAAGCAGAGTGTTTGACTAAGCATTATGCTTAGTCAAACACTCTGCTTATGCTATGCTGACGAGGTCATAACAAGGTTGAAATATGCATATCCATAGCTAGTGGGTTTTGGCTTTATTGCCCTGAAATTGACCATTAAAATGACTTCAAATGTAAAAGTCATGGGCAATCCAAATCGCCATATAGCTGAAACACCTGATGTTCATAAGGGTCATTTGCATATATCCCATGTGACTGTTACAAGAGGTTTGTGTTGCAGGATTCAAATTGTGCCAATGCTTGTATCTCTGCCTCCTCTAAAAAGCCTTAGCTCTTCTTTTTTTCTTTCACACTCTTCTTCCTCTGGCTTCCATTACCATCTGGGAGTTTGAGAGAGCTCTAGGTTTTATGGCTTCCACCATTCTGATGCTCCCTCTGGCCAAACTTCACATGAGAATGTTTCAATGGTTTCCAAAGCCAGTGTGGCTTCAACAGGCACACCCTCTAGACTTTGTAGTTCTTGTTCTTGCTTGTCTCAGACAGGAACTTCACTGGTAGATTCAGCACTTCTCTCTGAATCCAGGGATCCCTTTTCATCCCCCTCTTCCTCTCGGGAATTATTCACAAAAGCTTCAGACATGGGATGGGGGGAGACATTTGGCTCCGTAAAGGTACCCTGGGTGTGGTTGCCTCATCAGCAGAAGGAGCATATCGATGTCAAAGAAATCATAGGATCATAAGGAAGTTACTGGGCTATTGGCCCTGAGGCTCTTATAAGTCTAGCCAATAGTTTAGCCAAGTCAGCACCCAATGCCCCAGTCCAGAAGGGACACAGATGGAAATATTTTCTGTTTCCCATCCAGTTATCCAGGTTTTGCTTAAAAAGGGATAAGGAGGTATTCTGCTTGATGTTGAGAGGGAGTCTATTCCACAGATGGGTGAGTCTCTGGGACACAAATCTGTCCCACCATCAAGTTCTATTAATGTCACAGACCAGGTTGAGGTTGTGTGTGTGGGTTACTCAAGTGGAGCTTGACTTGGGGATATGCAGCAGTCCCGTCAAGGTGGGGTCTGAGGTTGTTTTGTATGCCAAACCGAGGTCACCTCTGAGGAATCTGTATGAAACTGAGTAGCAGGACAGGGCTTTTAGCCTGCCAGTGTAGGATAGATGTTTGAGGCCCTGGATTCTCCTGATAAGGAACCTCTGTGGTCTCTCCAGCTGCAAGGGGTGTTGTACTCAGTAATGGGCCTTATAAGGGAAGAATACAGGGATATTATGATCTCCTTGTCCCTGAATGAGATACCCTTACTTATAAGGTGGGCCATGTAGAAAGCTTTCCAAACAGTGGAAGCAACATGGTGGTCAGAAGTCAGGTTATCAACCTGGATGCCTAAATGCCTCACGACTTGATTGCGTGCATAGGATGTTGCTATGAGAGCTGTTCTGCTGGCTCTTCTCCAGGAACACTCAGGGTGTTCACAGACCACACTGTTGTAGTATATCAACAAAAAGGGAAGAATGAGATCTTGTTTGCTGGTTGGCATTTCTGATATGGGCTCTTGCTGTTGGTATCAAGCGACTCTTCAGACAGTTTATATCCCTTCTGATCAGAGCATCTTGGAAGCACATCCATAACTCAGTCCCATGAATGGATGCTTCACAGGGATGTGTTTCTTGACATTATTCACCAGTGGGGTACTCTTAAATGGATTTTTTGCCTCCCTTCTGGACAAATAGCTTCCTCTGTTTTGTGCCAGAGTCCCAGGTCCCCTGTTGTGGAAGGTAGATGCCCTCTCATTATCTTGGACGAGGATGTTTCTTTATGCATTTCCTCCCCTTCTTCTCATTCCGAATGTCCTGTTCAAGATTCAACAGGATGCTACCAAAATCTTATCGGTGACCTCCTTTTGGCAGTAACAGCACTGATTGCCTCTACTTCTGCATCTAGCCAGGGGCAATCACAAGTTACCTCACAGGATGGATCTAATCACATGAGACAAGGGATATCTCATCCATCCCCACCTGTCCATGCTTCAACTGACAGTGTGGGCAATAGGATTTTGATTCCTCACAGGCACATTTTTTCTGTGAACATGCTGCCAGTCCTGCAGGAGGCCAGGAATCCTACTACTAGGAAATCCTACCTATCCAAATGGAAGAGGTTTTCTATTTGGTGTCTCTGTCATAACATGGACCCACTTACTGTGGATGTTCTTTGCATAGCCAGCTTCAGGCACCAGTGAACCCTGCGGTCACTGGGGGCCCCCCCAACCACAGCAACTTATTCATCTTGATATTTTGTAACATGTCAGTCAAAATAACAAAAGCTAGTACAGCAGTCTTGTATACTTAAACCAGGTGGGTAATAACTCTTATTTATATCTCGTTTAAAATTCAAAGATATCTCTGGTTATAGTTAAGGTTGCCACCTGTCCTGTTGTCAGCGGGACACTCATGGGTTAAGGTACCTTATCCCATTGCCCGCTGTATCAAGCAGTGGGACCTGAAAAGTCCCGCTTTTGCGATCGTACTGAATTGTCATGGAAAAGCCACATTTACTTCCGGCTTTTTCACAGCAATTCAGTTACGTCACCAACCCGGACCTGCAGGCAGAGCTGTTCCCAGTTAGGTCTGTGTGCTTTGAACTGTGCAGCAATTGGCTGCAATTTATGAAAGGGGTGAGGACTGGGGCAGGAAGAGCCCTACAAAGATCGCGGCTGTAGAGTGGTTTGTTTTACTGCTTCTACAGCCTCTATGAAAAGTAGCAGTGACATTTTTTTTTTAAACAGCCGAGCTAACCAGCAAACAGCTAAGCAAGCTAGCCAGCTACAGAGCCAATTAGAAACAGAACAAAAATATGAGGCAAAAATCTGGATATTCTGTAAAAATCTGTACAGTTGAGATGTGTACATCCAGCCAACCATTCATGCATCAGTGCAGCCATCCATTCATCCATGTAGCCACTCCAGCAGCCAGACAGCTAACCACTGCATTCA
Organism: Protopterus annectens; assembly: GCF_019279795.1. Lineage (NCBI taxonomy): Eukaryota > Metazoa > Chordata > Ceratodontiformes > Protopteridae > Protopterus > Protopterus annectens. Next base: position 744,667,755 of record NC_056729.1, read on the forward strand.
TCCAGCTACTCCCATCCAGCTAGCCACTCCAGCAGCCAGTCAGCCAACTACTGCAGCGACCAGCCATTCATCCAGCTACTCCTAGCCAGCCAGCCATCCATTCATGCCAGTCATTGTCCAACCAGCCATCTAGCCACTCCAGGCAGACATCCATTCATTCATCCAGTCATTCATCCAGCAGCCATCTAGCCACTCCAGCCAGCCATTCATCTATCCAGCTAGCCACCCCAGCAGCCAGCCAGCTATTGTACCCATAACTGCATCTGTCACCATGCCTGTGGTGATGTCATGGTAGAGGGTGTGGCCAGTGTCATAATGGCCACACCCCCATGTCTCACTTTGGCCCGATTAAAAGGTGGCAACCCTAGTTATAGTAACAGTGTTTTATCAAGTAACAGGCTTCACAATCCCATTAAGTATTTTACCACTGACATAGTGCCTTTGGCTTAGTTAAACCGTGCTTAGTGGAAATTCTCTGCACTGAAACCAATAACATACCCAGCTTTAGATACCTACAATACCTGTGGCTGCAAGGGGGCCCCCTTAATCATCCTTGACTGTGTGGGGGCACCTCAAAAGCAGCTGATGGATGGGAAAAATGAGAAAAATGTATTAATGTTCTGATTATGCTCTTTAACCTGAGCAGGGCTCTGATATGACCCTTTTAGGATAAAGCTGATAAACATAAGCAAAGTAAACAATAGAGACAGCAGCAGGCTAGAGTGACTGATTTGAGTGCAAACTTTGTATTTTAAGAAGAGAAGATGCTTCCGATCTTCAGGGATGATTTTTTTCTTTCAGGGAGTTTTATAAATACTGGTAGACATCAGATACTACAACTTATTTATTGACGTTTGTTAACTGGGTTGGTCCAACTGAGCCAGGGGCCCATTTTCAGTGGAGACCCGAGGAGAAAAGCTCCAGAAATAATACAATTATGATACGAAACCCGAACAAACTTGAAACTAAAACTTTTTTCGTCATTTTTCATTTTCATTATGAATGTATTTATTATTATAAATGGAGTTACATATATATATATTTTTTATATACATATATTTAAAAAAATTGATGAGTTTTCATTAAGGTTAAATGATTTTAAAGTTGAATTTTTTATTGGATTACATCATTTCCTGGATTTTATGTATAAAAAGAGGTGTTTGGGAAGTCTTTCTTTTTCTGAAGAAGTTCACGAAATAAAGGTGAATGAAAGCGCTAAAAATCATTTGGTCTCGTAGTGGTCTGTGAAGTTGTTCAGCAATACAATTATGATATTTACAAAATATTAGTAGGGTCACAGAAATATAGTACAAGTCAAACAAAAAAGTTGTGCAGATGAATTCAGCACAATACCAAAAATAATAGCAGAATAAAGGCTCAAAATCAGGAACACATTTTAAATGCTGCTCTACTTCACTTAAAAAGGTTAATAGATCTTATTTTGTCCTTAATAAAAATATTGGGGGAAAAAGGGTTAATAGAATAACATATTTTGCATCAGCATGCATTTTTTTGGATAAGAAGTACAAACCTCTGATACCTGGAATTGACCGTCTTTATTCCTGAATGATTTATTAGCAAATCAGTCTTTTTACGAAGGACAGCCCAAAATTATGAGCAAAGTCAGGGAAGGTCTGTGAAATCAGAGACAGTGACAGGTATGCATTACTTCTCACCGAGATAAATAAAAGTAACCTATCCCTGCTGCTGTTTGACGATTGCTAAACAACAGTCACTGATCTGGTGTGGCAGTACCGGTGTTGCACAGTATGTTGCTATTTGCTGAAATAAGTACTAAACTAGTATTGCTATGGCTTATGTATGTGTTTGTAAAAAAATATCACTCATTTTTATTTCTGCATACACCTAATAATGCCAGGACTCCTACATTATTCTTTGGGTATCTGTAGCTAACAAGTAATATTTCAAAAGGAATGCATAAAATATATTACAAAACATTCAGACACTTCAGTCTTCCACTCCCAGAGTGTATAAATGGATAAGGGGGCTCCCTTAACCATCCTTGACTGTGTGAGGGCCCCCCAAAAGCTGTTGCTGGTTGGGGGAAAAAATGTATTACTTTTCAATTATGCATTTTAACCTGAACAGAGCTGACCCTGTTAGGATAAAGCTGTTAATGGTACGTCTATCAGCTGCACCCATTTTAAAAACCAGCCCTGCTCAGATATGAGTATACAGAAAGCTGCTGTAGGTTATGGGGGGGGGGTTGGTTACTTATTTAATTTTCATTGCAATCAAACTACAGAGGTGTGCACATTATTATTATTTATTATTTTACATTTGTTAACCGGGTTAGTCCGGCTGAGCATTATTTCATTTTCAGTGGATACCTGAGGAGAAAAGCTCCGCAATCAGTATTAACATTTTATGTACAATCAGTGAGAAGATTGTATTGGCAGTGAAAACAATTAGCTAGAGAAATAACATTTTACAGAAAACAGTTGGGTACAAATGTTACAGATCAAACTGCAAAAAAGCATTTACAACAAATCATACAGAAAAGCAGTGGAGTACAATGTCAGAATTCTTACAACAAAAACTTAGGTACAATGTCAATGTAGGGAAAACAGTGTTCATTATTCTTAAGTAGTTATATACAGTATAGGTTCAGATGGAGTAGTAAGGTAATGTAGAGGTTAAGCAACGAGACAGAGAGGTAGATGAATATTAAGACAGACAGTGGAAAAGAAAGGAGGGATGAGAGATAGAAGCTAGGGTTAGGATGTTTCAGGGAGGATGACTACAATGGCAGGACCATTTATTTATTAGCTATTCCCGAGTGGCTAGTTTGAAATGTTTTGTTTGGTCAAGGGACCTAATTTCTAGATGTTCATCGTGTTTCACTGTTGTAGTCATTACATTTGGGTAATCTGCTGGCAGGTTGCCCTCAGTCAGCCTGATTAACAAAGTCTTGGGTCCTGCGTCGGTTGCTGTCCCTTCTTCCATGACATCAGGTCGTCAGGGGTATAAAACATGCAGCCGATGCCATTACATCAGTCTTTCTTGCCGGACAGTGCCCAAAGCAGAAGCAGTTCACAAGTGCCAGTCAGCAGACTCCTGAAATTGTCGTTTTCCAGTTTCAGAACCAAAGTCTTCAACTAAAAGCTAAGTACCCCATTGGGGAAACATTTTCTTGCTCCTTACCGATGTCAGTAAAAGTTAATAATTGTATTACTTGTGGTAAGAAAATACCTCATAAGGATTTTCATTTGTACTGCATTCCTTGCCTAGGCCCTGACCACGATGTACCTTGCTGTCAGTTTTGTGCTTTATGTAATCAGCGTACTATCTTTCGTCGGTACATTTTTGCCTCAAAATATTTCGGTTCACGGTTTAATTATCCAGAAATGACGTCGGTTAGCCATCCGACTACCGGAATACCAAAAAAATGCAAAGAAAAAGACAGAGACAGGCCATTGAGGTCCAAAAATGCCGAAGACTCTTCTCCTAAGCCAGTCGCCAGTTCGCCGGTACTCAGTGAGGTGCTTTTGCGGCCCCTGATACCCGCTACTTCTGATTCACAAGCCTCTACTGAAACCCATTCGGAGTCCAGTATGCCACAATATACTTCACATATGGAACCCGTGGATGTGTGTACCTTGGATGGATCCGGAGCCGCTGAGCAGGCCCCAGCTTCTGAAGGTGTATTCAGGTCTACAGACTTGCATATTAAACTGACTCCAACTTCAGTGCTAAGGCCTAAAACTCTATCTATGTCTAAAAAACTGACGCCCAGGCTGCATGTTCAGGCCCCTATGCCTAAAAAACAAATGATCAAAATGGCTGAAGATTTAATTACTCTAATCGGGGGTAGTCAACCCTCCCCTCTTCTAAGAGGCCTAGGATTGAATTTGACTATGAATCTTCTGAAGAGGACTCTGTTTCTTCTGATTCTTCTAATGATCTGGATTTGTCCATACATACTTATGAGGACTCTGATGCAGAGGATTCCATTCCCTCTGCTTCTTCACCTGAGGATTTCTCTTTTGGGGAAACTTTACATACCTTAAGAGAGCATTTCCACTGGGAAAGTCAGGATTTCTCTGAATCCAAAAAGAGGCTTAGGGATTTCCTTCTTCCTCAGCATAGGCCTTTGGCTATACCTCCTGTACTAGATATTGTTGATGATGTGTTTTCAGAATCCAGTATGGCCCCGGATTCCTTAACTCCAGCCCCTAGCAAACCAGACAGATACTACAGAGTTCCCGAGTCCCACAAATTCCTTTTCAAAAATCCAGTTGCTGACCCTGAAACCATTTCTCAGGGCCCCAAGGGCATTAAGGCTTCTACTGCTAAAAATCCTACCCCTTCTGATAGAGACTCTAGGGCGCTGGATAGATGGGGTAAAAAGGTTTATACTTCTGCAACCTTAGCAATCAGGGCTTTAAACTGTCAATTCCATATGCTAAAATGTCAACAGCATATCATGGGACTGCTTAAACAGAAAATTATGTTGATTTCTGACTGTGTGGAGAATAAAGATTTGCAGGATTTGTTGCATTCAGCTGAACAAGTTGGCAAACATACTTTGCAATGTGGTTTTGATTCTTTAGAGGCCTCTTGCAGGGCTGCTGTTACTGGGTCTGTGCTTAGAAGGCATGCTTGACATAAGGAGCAATCTCTGCCTGATCATGTTAAAGCAAAACGTTTGGATGCTCCTTTACAGCAGGACCGTCTATTTAGCAATAAGGCTGAAGAAGTTCTAAAAAAGATGGAAGATAAAACTAAATATATGCAAACTGTGAAAGATTTCTTACAAGTGCAACCTCCTAGATTTAGTAGGCATTGGCCAACTAAGAACGTTTTTTTTCCAGTTCCTTCCAGAGCCACTATGGCCAAACCCAGACAATCCAAAAGCACCAGGTTTCAGTCCCAAGGGGCTTTCAGAACTAAGCAATGAGGTGCTTCCACTTCCAAATCTGGAAACAAGGCACCATCCAATGGTAAACAGTCTCAATGACTTCCCTTTGAAATTACCAAGCACTTACCTCTTAGCCACCCCTTTGGGGGGAAAAAACAGCTCTTCATTCAAGAAACTGGCAACTTATAACCCAGGACAAATGGGTTCTAAATATAGTGTCCCAGGGATACAGATTTCATTTCCACACGCTGCCAACTCCAAACGGGGTGGCCAGACCTCCCCCAAATCAGTGGGCAGAGCCTCAGAAACAAGTACTTTCCCTCCTAAACATGGGGTCTATTCAACTAGTACCAAAAGAGGAAAAGGGACAAGGTTTCTATTCCAGACTTTTCCTGGTACCCAGAAAAGACAAATCATGGTGTCCAATTCTGGACCTGTCTACTCTAAACACCTTTCTGGACATTCCAAAATTCAAGATGCTGACTCTTCACCAGTTACTTCCCATGCTAGACAAGAATGCCTGGTTGGCAACTCTTGACTTAAGAGGCTTACCTGCATATCCCAATCAGGGAATCTTGTAGAAGATTCCTACGCTTCAAAGCAGGCTGCATGCATTATCAGTTCTCTGCACTGCCCTTTGGCTTGTCTACTGTGCCCAGGGTATTCACAAAATGCCTGGCTCCAGTAATTGCCTATTGCAGACAAAGAAATATTCAAATATCAATTGTCTAATTCAGGCAGAAAACCAGGCCATTCTTCTAAAACATTTGGCGTTTGTAAAAAGAGTTCTAACCTGTCTAGGGTACACCATAAACGAAAAGAAATATCAACTGGTACCCTCTCAAAAGATTACATTTGTGGGTGCAAGCTTGAATACAACTGCCCAGATGGCTTTCCTTACACCAGAAAAACAAATTCATTTGGTAACTTACTTCAAACAGGTGGCCACAAAAACCCTATCTGCAAGGCAAATACTGCAAGCCTTGGTGTTCATAGCCTCCTGCATTCTTCTAATTCCATATGCAAGACTGCATGAGGAAACTTCAGTGGTACTTAAAAAGTTTGTGGAGTCAACATTGTCACAGCCTGGAAACAATGATTCCTATTATACCTTGCCTGTGCGTAAAGTTCCTATAGTGGGCAGAGGCCTGCCACCAGAACAAGGGACTGCCATTCACACCACCCCCTGCCACCCAAACCCTAACTACAGATACATCAGACTATGCATGGGGGGGGCTCATCTGGCAGGGAAGTGCATTCAGGGCAAATGGAGCCCAAATCAGTGCACCTTCATATCAATCAAAAAGAAATGCTAGCTGTACAGAATGCACTGACAACCTTCAAGGACTACCTTCATCCAGGACAATTACTGATAAAGATTGACAACACCACGGTTATGTGGTACATAAACAAGCAGGGTGGTACACATTCCTACCCCCTCTGCAGACTAGCCATGGCATTGTGGAATACGGCCTTAAGCTACCAAGTACAACTGCAAGCTCAATTCCTGCCAGGAAAGCAGAAATTTCATGGACCCTCATGAATGGAAACTGGAACCATGGATTTTTGACATGTTGGCATGCAAATGGGAGAGCAAAAACATAGATCTTTTTGCCTCACCCCAGAACTACCAGTTGGGCAAATTTTGCACAAGAACTCATCACAAAAAAGCCTGGAAAGTGGATGCTCTGTCCTTCAGCTGGAAAAATCTAACAGTCTATGCCTTTCCCCCTCTGCCTTTGCTCTCCAAAGTTCTACTAAAAGTCAAACAGGACAAACCAGAAATTATTTTGATTGCTCCAGACTGGCCTCATCAACACTGGTACCCACTCCTGGGCAGTGTGTCACACTTTCCTCCGTGGCACCTGCCTCAGACACCTGCCTTACTGTCTCAGCAGAAGAACCAAATTCTGCACCCTCAGCTCCAAACATTGAACCTTGCAGCTTGGCTAATCACTTAAATTCCCCCTTAACATCCCTCAGCAAACCTGTGATGGATGTCGCTTTGGAGGCAAGAAGACCTAGTACTAGAAAATCATATGCTGACAAATGGAAAGATTCTGTGCCTGGAATCAATCTCAAGGGATGAGCACAGCAGTGCCCAATTTACCTCAGATTTTGCAATATTTAACTGAGATGCTTCACAAGGGCCTGTCCTTTTCTTACATAAAAATCCATGCCTCAGCCATTTCAGCTCATTACAACACAGACCCTCCCTCTTCTCTCATCCTCTTTTAAAGCAGTATCTTAGAGGGGCCAACAACTTGAGACCACCCAGGAGAGCTCCTACCCCTGCCTGGGACCTTAACTTTGTATTGGAGAAATTCACTCTACCTCCTTTTGAGCCAGCTGCAACTGCAGACTTAAAATTTCTTTCCTGGAAAACAGCCTTCCTTTTATCAATCACTTCAGCTAGAAGGATATCTGAATTACAGGCCCTTATGGCAGTGGAGCCTTTCATCATCTTTCATGCGGACAGGGTGTCACTCAGGACCAATCCATCATTCATGCCCAAGGTGGTATCCAGTGTGGCTCTTAGTCCAGATTTTCTTCGAGATTTAGTCCTGTCCAAGTAGAATCTAAGTTGTCAGTGTACATCCAATGAATGCAGAATCCGCTCGCCCTTGTTCTGTGGATTGAGAAAGAAAGTTGGCAAATGAATGAACAACTGCTGGTAGCATTTGCTGCAGGGGCAGAGGGGAAGGCTATTTCAAAGCAAACCATTTCTAAATGGATAAGCCATTGTATTCATTTCTGTTATAAGCACCATGGAAAACCTATCCCCCAGGGGATCAGATCTCATTCCACTAGGGCTGCATCTACTTCAGCAGCCTTTCTTAGAGGTGTTCGTACCAGGGATATTCTAGAAACTACTACCTGGAGTTCAGTTCATACTTTCACCAAGCATTTTCACTTACCAATTTTTTCTAAATCCAGAGCTGGCTTTGCCACTGCTGTTTTGCAGGGCCTTATAGCTGGTCCTAATGCTGTATAAATCCATCCTCCCAACCTTAGCTTTGGGAATCTACTCAAATGTAATGACTGCAACAGTGAAACACGATGAACATAGTACAGTTGTGTACACTTACCATAAATGTAGATGTTAGAGTGTATTCACTCTTACAGTCCTGGTTACCCTCCCTCCAGCCCCCTGTTTTTCTTTTACTATACCTCTTCTTTCTTTTACTAAGCTAAAAAGCCTTTTTGGTGTATTTGCTTTTGCTTGGAGGTATATGTTTGTGTTTCTAATTATATTTACATATATATTTTGCTCCCCATTTGGGGGGCACCTGACATCTGGGGCAAGAAAAACTGATGTAATGGCATCGGCTGCATGTTTTATACCCCTGACGACCTGACGTCATGGAAGAAGGGACAGCAACCGACGCAGGACCCAAGACTTTATTAATCAGGTCGACTGAGGGCAACCTGCCAGCAGATTACCCAAATGTAATGACTGTAACAGTGAATACACTTGAACATCTACATTTATGGCAAGTGTACACAACTGTACTTTTCTAATTTTGACATGACGTCATTACAGATTTTGTTTGGACTGAGGACAGTGATGTCATTGTTTCTTTTACTTTGAGGTGTAAAAAGATAGGGTTGCCACCTTTCATTGTGGCTAAAACCGAAGTAAGGCCACACCCCTTGCATCACTCATAACCCCACCCTTTCCCACCCACTGCCCCATCCATGTTCTGCCCGTTTTGTGATGTCACGATGACATCAGCTGACGGGGAACACCCTCTTTTCCCATTCCTGGTGTCTGCTTTCAGCAGATTTACTATGCTTTTCTGTAAAAAAGTGTAGTAACTCATCAGATTTAACAAACTCCAATAGTCTGTTTTCTTTTTTGAAACAGAATACCGGAGTTTGTATAGTGTTTTCTGGACTACCAGAGAATTGATTTGATTTCCAGATAGTCCGGAAAAAAAAAAAGATAGGTGGCAACCCTATAAATAGAAGGTTACTATAGCTTGTAGAGGGGCAGTATACTGTCTAGGAGCAACAAATACATTACTGTAGTCATTATATTTTCAATTTCACATCAGGTACGTATGCAGATAGCTGCCTTTGATGGTTAGAGTTGAGGAGTGAGGAGGCATGCTATATATCTGTATGTCAGCACTCACTTGAAACACATGACTGTGGCAGTTTGAACCTCTGCTTTCATCCCAGTCTAACACCAGAGGGATACATGTGCAGTGACCTTTTTTTTTGGGGGGGGGGGGTTTAGGGAGGCAGGCCGTATTCCCAGATTGAACCTATGTATCCAGACAACAAATAAAATGTTAGTTTGTTATAAGCTACTATTTTGTCATCTTGAATATTAAGCCTTGGGCACTACTTGGGTCTTCCTTGAAAGAAAAAAAAGACTGATTCTTTTCTTCCCCATGGTTTTTGTTTAGGACACCACTGGATTAAAAGGTTGGGAAAATACTCTAAAATGCATCCTAGAACACCTATAACCCTATGGCTTCTTGTGTCCTATAACCCTATGGCTTCTTGGGCCCTGATTTATCTGGGTTATAACCTGAATGGTTATTACTGTGCTGTCTTGGTCAGGAAAGGTATGCTGAAAGGATGCAAGGAAAGCTTAAGCTGAACAGCAACACTGAATTTCTTTCCTTAATTTATTTCTTTATTTCCATTTGTTAACAGGGAAAGTCCGACTGGGTCTTAGCAGACCCATTTTCAGCAGAGGCCTGGGTAGAATAGCTCCACAGATACATTTGCATAGTACTGAAGTAATTGTCATTTACAGACCTTTAACAATCATCAGATTAGTTATTACAGGCTAGTCTTGCACAAATAGTTTTGACAATAAAAGGTAGCAACATAGAATGTACATTGTCTGGTGCAGTTTCCTTAAAGTGTGTACAATCTATAATTGGAGAACTTGAGGTTGGGGTTTGAGTTAAGATGTGAAAGTAGGGAGAGCAGGAGTGGGAGGGTAGTAGACAGGCAGCAGGTTATAAAGTTAGCAATGGGGGGGGGGCAGGGGGAAAGGGAAAAAAGAGGAATAAGGTAAAGGCACTTTTGGACAGCAGAATTATACGGATAAAATGATTAATCAGGTTTACTGCAGAAGCAAAGCCATGTTTGTTTGAGGTGTTCCCTTAGAAGTTGCTTGAATTTAAATGTGTTTTCAGAATTGAGACTGTATTGTGGTGTACTGTTCCAAATTTTAGCAATTTTATGAGAGTATAGGGAGTCACCGTATGTGTTTGACCTGCTGACCTTCAGGAGTGTTTTATTAGATGACCTTAGAGACCTGTTACTTGAGTAGGGCTGGATGATTTTGCTAATAGATGGGCAGTTTTCAAGGTGAAGGAGGGTGGAGTGAGTACTATTTAGTTGTAAGTTAGTTGGTTGGGTAGTTCTAATCATATGTTCAAGCCATCACTGGATGAAAAGATTAAGTAAAAAGAAAATAAATGAAAATGCGCTTTAGAGCATATAGACATCATTTCACTTAAGTCCAGACCTATACATAGAATTGTTATTATGTATCACTGTTGTAACTAAAATGCCAGTAACAGTGAATGTCCTCCTGTGAGATGGGTGAACATAGTGTGGTACATAGGTCTGTTGTACTGTAAGAGCATTGTGTCTACAGGTCAGTCTGTACATAACTACTCCTAAATGTTTGCAGCATGAACTAAAAGACTGCTTCAGAGAGATAGCAGTGACAGGTTGATACTCTGATGGAAGTGCCTAGGGGCCCCTGAACTTGACATTTGCTGGGGCCCCCAAAATGCTAACACTGGCCCTGTTCTTTGGTTCTCTCTTAGTTGTGTGAATTGCTCAATGCTGGTTTGGCCTATTTTTGTAATAAGGCCCACATCAGCTATCTCTGTTTGTCTGCCTTTTTTTGCCTCCTTTAGCTTCTAGATTTGAGGTTAAACAATGTCTTAAATGTGTCCTTAATATTAGACCTCACAGGAAGCCTGTTTCTCCTCCCGGGGATCTTAATTTCTTTTTTGAAGATGTTAACTCAGGCTCCTTTTGAGCCTGCTAATTCAGCCTCCTTGCATCATTGTTCCTGGAAGACTTGCATAATTGTTCCTAGAAGACTGTCCTTTTGTTAGCTCTTACTTCTGCCAGATGGGTGTCTGAGTTGCAGGCCCTTATGGCTTGTTGTCCTTTTTTGATCTTTCATGAGGACAGAGGGTCCTTGTGCACTAACCCTTCTTTTATGTCTAAGGTGGTTAATGAGCTGTTCCTTAATCAGTCTGTTAATCTGCCTACTTTTTTCCCCATCTGCAGTTTGACAGTGAGTGGATGCTGCTAACTTTGGACATGCATAGGCAACTCAGGATTTATTTGGATAACACTAAGGCTATTAGAAAATCTCATCAGTTATTTTGTTTTTCATCCTAGATCTTTGGGACTTGCTGTAGCCGAGCAAACTAGTTCTTCTTGTATCCCTAAAGCTGTTTCCTTTTGTTACAGTTTTCATGGCAAGAGTCTTGCTTCTTCAGTTAAGGCTCATTCGATTAGAGCTGTATCTTTTTTGGGTACGTTTTTTCAAGGGTTTAGATACTATTTTTTTTCTTGAAGCAGTTACCTGGACTTCAGTGCATACCTTTACCAAGCACTACAAGTGGGATGGGATCTCTAGAGCTAGGGCAGGTTTTGCTAGTGCCATTCTTCATGGCTTTTTAGGGGGCTGTTCTGTTGTGTCCCCCTCTCAAGTTTCCTCTTGAGACTTGGCACATCAGCTAAGAATACATCTGCAGTGAATATAAGGGCATAGTACAGTTGTGTAAAATCTTACCACAATGGTAGATGTCCTTGCCTTCACTGCTGCAGTATTCACTCCCTCCCTCCATCCATCCCCCTAGTTTTTTGCCTTCCTGGATGTACTGGTTACCTCTTGAGTTTCATGGACTGTGTTCCTACTGGAGCATTCAACTTGTGAGTTGGAGAGCATGATGTCACCCAACAGCCAAAATACTGTTCTGTAATAGTTTACACTGTGGGCATGCGAAGTGCCCAGACATTGGGTGTCAATATGTTTTTAGTAGTTTGATGACACTCCTTAATTCATGCTGACAAACTATTCATTTTATGGCACAAACCCTCCTGATTTAGGTGACCATGGAATGCAGACAAATATTGACAAATTAATTTGTATGCATGCTTTTACTAAACTATTAGGTGACAACTACATTAGTCATAAAATCTAGTTAAGTGTCTGAGTTTCTACAGAAGAATGATTTTACTCGTTTGTATTAATTGCCATTTGCTTCTGAGGAACAGTGACTGTATAGTCACTTGCATGGATCCTAGTGAAATATGGTCATTTGCAAATTATTGCTGATGCTGGCAGTCTGTACAACCATTACTCAATATACAGGGATAATTCTAACATTTGTTGTCAGTTTTCATCTTGGTCTTCACACCAACTTCACCATTTTGTCATTGCCTACATTTTGACTCACATTTTAAAAATTAATTTTAGGATAAATGTGGACTTTTCATGAAATGTAACACTGTATGGTTAAGGAAAATCATATTATGAGAGTTTTTAAGTGAAAACTTGGTCTCATCATTCTTAGCTGTGTTGGAGTTCATTAATCACTTGAAACTTCAGTTGAAACAAAACTTCATTGGCAAAGACAATACCACAGTAGGTGTGAAGGAAGGAAAAACCTTCTCCATTCATCTCAAAGAGACAAGTAAAAGAGGTGAAAATGCCCCCACTCACATCAACAATGTGATGGAGACAGAGGTTCATTCTTCAAGTCTGACAGGCTCCCACTCTAGCAATGCTTCACAATTAAGGGATTCTAATCAGTTTATGAAAAGTGACACGGAAGCCATTATTGGTGGGGTATGGCTCTGTAGGAGGTATGATATGCTTTGAACTTGCTTCAGGACTTTTGGCTCACTTGAGGACACAGTAAAAATGAAAACCTGTAGGAGAGTTTAGTGTAATATTTTTATACTGTTGCTTAAGTAAAAGGGGAAGTATTCTTTTGAGTCGTGTGCTATGGATAATGGCCATGCTTTGTTGTATGGGTATTGGCTATACAGTTACATTTTGGGGGAAATTTGGAAATTGTCATGCTTGTAGAAGACCACTTCCAGAAAACTGTTTGACCCACACATATACCTGATAGCTGCTGTGTATTACTAAGTGCAATTTCTTTTTGTTTAGATTGTAAAGCAGTGCATGTTGAGGAAGAAATACACACAAGTTTTACATTCAGTGTACTTCTGCAGTGTTTTTGGACTAAACATTAATGTTTTGCATTATTGACTTTAATGTAATGCTTTGTAGTATTGGTTTTATTTAATTGTTTATTTTTGCACATTTCCTATTTTAACTTTGATGTGGGTGTGTGGTTATTTACTCTTGGATAGGATATTCCACATTTTTTTCTTATTTTTATTTCAGGTCTATTTGTTTAAACTGAAGTGCTTTGTGGGGATCAGTTTGCTTTCTGATAAGTGGGAATTAGATTAATATTTGCTTGTTTATGTGTGTGCATATGTGGGTACTTTGTGCACTTTCAGGTCAGTCCTGTCTTGTTTGAGGTCAGTGATCATGAATGATAAGCATCTCTGCACACATGCTCTGCAGTTGGACAAACTCAGGTTCATAGCACATAATGTAAAATAACTACTGTACAACAGTCCCCAATAACCTATTTTGGTAGCATTTTCATGGTGGCCCATGAAGAGAACACTTAGGGTCTCAAAGTTTTATTCACTTGGTTTGCATGATACAGAACAACCTGGAGTAAGACATGTGCATGTATGTATTCATGTGCCTGTAAGGGGGCCTAGTAGCCCTTTAACTTCCATCACTTAGTTCATAGTAAAGTTCTGTATTTTAACTTGTTAGTGTTTCATTTATTTGGCTGCCGTGGTGCAGTGGTTAGCGTTGTCGCCTCACAGCAAGAGGTTCTCCCGTTCGATTTTCGGCTGGAGCACCTTCTGTGTGGAGTCTGCATGTCCTCCCTGTGATCAAGTGACATTTAAAGACATGCAGGTAGGTGCGTGCATGAATGGGTGTGCCTTCTTTGAAGGTTGGGCATCGGGTTGGCAACTCGGCACCGTAAAAATCCACTGCCAATCATTAGCGAACCGGAGTTCCGTTGCGGTGAGCCCTAACCAGGAAAAGCCAAAAGACTTTTAGTCTTTCAGTTATTTATATTTCACTGTTTTCTTGATGGAGAGTTGTTGGACTGTCAGTCTCGTAAGGTATGCCTGAAGTGGGCAGTTCAGCGATGGGGGATTTTGCTACTGTGCAAATGATGTAGTGCTTCTTTGAGACAAAGCCTATACTTAATTTATTGATTTTATGTTTGGATAAATAAACAACCCCCACAAGATCTAAATGCATTGGCTTTTCATACAGTGACCTAAACCAGTATGAATAACAGCAAGGTTGCACAGTCCTATGCCATGTTAAGAATTATTGATGATGTTCTGTTTGTCTAAATGGTTCACTGAAATGCATAACCTTTTGTGTCACAAATACTTGGAGGTGTAGCCATCGTTTATGATGTTTTGGATTACAGTGGTTAAGATCCTTATTTAGATTCCATATGTTATTGAATACTGACACACTTTTCCCTAGTCTTTCTTCAGACAAATCCTGAGATTTGCGAGTAGTCCATCCATAAATTATACATTACACCTTCAGTGAATTAAATCTTCATTCTAATCCCACACCACATCATGCATGTCTTGTATCATTTGACTGTCCTGTTATTTGTACAAATAGCTTTTTCATGTGTGCTTGTCTGTGCATTTTCTGGGAGTTTTCTGTGTTCTAGTCAAGAAGCATAGTCTTGATACAAGTTTGCTGCATCCAGACCTGATTGTTTTGCTTGCCGAGTTTCCTGGCAACCATCTTGTGCTGGTAGAGGCCTGCCTTCTCTGCTAGTGAGGGTAGTAGGGCTGCCTGACCATAACTCTCAACCTTCCATGTCCAAAATGAGGAACACTAGCCCTCATAAGGTGGAACAAATGGGCAAAATGTGGAACACATACTAATGGCTTACTAACAACTTCAACTAGGAAGGTCATAGGATAGTTAAAATATCCTGGTTTTACTTATAAAGAATATGTTTTAATGAATTAGTATGATTCATTTATATTTACAATGGATTTCACTTAAAAAAATTCCTAACACTGAATGTGTGACAGTCTTTCAATGTGAAACTTTGAGGAACTTCGAGGAACCTGAACTTTTTAAGACCCCAAATGAGGTACATTCCTCGTAATGAGGTACACTTGAGAGCTATGTGCCTGACCTTCTTTAGCATGAGTGATTGGTTGAAAGTGCAGGGGCTAGCAGGACTGGGTAATAATCTGAACTTCTATATTCTTTCATCTTTTCTGGTATTTAAACCCTGTGTTAGCACGGGGCTGTAATTGTTTGCATATCACACACCTCTGCCACGATTTAACCAATTGCAAGGTATTCCAGCTTCAAAATTTCCTTTACTAGCACTCACTCAATCCTGAGGTAGTGAAGCTTTTTACAGCCTCTGTACAAACCCAAGCTACTAGTACCAAACTCAGATCTTTCCACCTTTGTCCCCCTTAGCTTATCCCCCTCACTGATTCTGACAAATATGTATGTACAGTTTTATACAGTTTCTCCTGCCAATCTGGTTGATATGGGCATCCTGAGACAGTGTAGCAACTGTCTCATGTACACTGACAATCCTCTCTTACTGCCACCTAGGAACACAGTTTGTGAGAGATGTTGTTGTATCTTTCGGCTTTTCCCGGTTAGGGGTCGCCACAGCGGAACTCCGGTCCGCTAATGATTGGCAGTAGATTTTTACGTACCGAGTTGCCAGCCCTGATGCACAACCTTCAAAGAAGGTACGCCCATTCATGCATGTCTCCACACAGAAGACGTTTTAGCTGAGAATCGAACAGGACAACGTCTTACTGTGAGGCGACAATGCTACCACAGCACCACCACCGCAGCTAATTTGTGAGAGATGTAATTACATTAAAAACCTGTAGTCTATGCTCTCTCTCTCACAAGCCAGTATACCTGGCACTGAGAAGGTTGGCTGCACAAAACACCACACCTCAGACATCACCCACACCACACAACCACATATGCAGAGATTCTTAAAAACATACCTAAACAAAAGAGACCTCTGAGGCAAAAACACACTCAAACCCCACAGCCTATCACACCACACATAGTCCACATGCCTGGCTTAACCGTAAACCCAGTATATTAATCATAGGAGATTCCATTGTGAGACACACAGATGTGCCCCTCACCAGGCTGGGTAAGGAGAAAGTCATGGTAAGTTGATTGTCAGGTGCCAAAATCTGCCACATCACCTATGCACTAAAGTCCCTCAACAAGTACTGCTATGACTCTGTCATAGTACATGCTGGCATGAGTAAGTTGAGATGTACCTCTCTGGACCATATGAAGAGACACATGATCGTGCTCACCGAATATGTGTTCCAGGCTGGTATGTTACTAGCCTTAAGCAGTATTCTATTGTTACCCACAATGACGCCTCACTACAAACAAAAAAATATTGACTTTAACAATTGGCTTAGTTTCTGGTGTCATTGTAAGGGATCCAGTACCCGTCGGCCTGGGAAGACATGATTGACCGACCATGATGCTTTGCCAGAGATGGCCTGCATCTATCTCCCTTGGGCTTCAGGCTCCTGGCAAAGGCTCTTTTCTCCCCCATAGTGCCTTTTTTTAGGCAATGTCTTGAGGTCAAAACTACCAGCAAGCGAATTTCATCTAAATGCAATTTAAAGGTCATGCTGCTGAATGCTAGGAGTCTCTCTGAAACTGTACTCATTGCAAGCATTCTTAACCCTGAAAGATGCTGACATTTGTGCAGTCACAAAAACCTGGTTCAAAGCTCTGGAGAGCACCCCAGCCTTACCTGGTTACTTATCCTATCATGCATAAAGACCCCAAACTGAGGGCAGCAAAGCCAAAGGAGCTGATGTTTCAATATGTATTAAAGATATACACACCTCCAGACTGGTCAAACAGTATGACGCACAGGAGATGCTCCAGGTGCAGCTAATGCTTGACAAGATCCCTATTCAAATTGCAGTTACCTACAGGCCTCCAACGTTGACTCAGAATGCCTATGCTGCCTGTCTGGACCACATTGAATCTTAAGATTCAACCCTATACCCTGATCCTAGGTGATTCTAACTACCCAACCATTGATTGGAAGAACTACTCTAGCCAGAACACAAATGCTCAAAGATTCCTTGACTTTGTCAATGCCAGTGCCTTGGACTGGCTGGTTGACACCCCTACAAGAGGTGACAATATCTTGGAGATGATACTAGCCAACATAGGAAATCACTGTAACACCCCCACAGTGTCATCATCTCTGGTAATGTCACCTTTGACCCTACCATTTCCCCTGACCCCACTCCCCAGCTGGGGTTAAACAAAAAACTTCTCCAAAGCTGATTACAACCACCTGAGGGAAGGTCTAAACAGCTTCACAGCCCCCTTTCCAACAGTAGGAATTCACTAATGTCCAAACCTACACCAAAGTACTATATGACCATTTATATAAATGCATAGATTCAACAATACCTGACAGGACAAAATCCTCCTCCTCAAGGAAGAGTAAACCTGTCTGGTGGACATCATCTATAAATAAACTCTAAAGCAAAAGGAAAACAATTGCTGTCCAAGACCAAGAAGGAACAGCGACAATTTGGAAGCAATCTCTCCTTGGCCTAAACAGGCAACTAAGAGTATTAGTGAAATCCTCCAAAGCTAACCTCAGGTCCAAATTGGCCACATCTCCTACAGTCAATATTACGTATTTGTGTTATGAGGTAGTTAAGTTGGATTGTGAGGTTGATCAGAATTATCAAGGCTGACAAATGTATACATTTATATATTTTAATATTAATTGTTTTAAGAGTAGAATACTGGTATGTATTAGAGTAGATATATCACGATTATGAGATTTGGCGTAATGCAACTTTAACATTACAATTGTTGAAATAATTATTCAATGAATTAATCTGTTAATAGTGTATATAAGTATTTTATGTTTGAACTACGGTTGTTCTGAGGAAGCTTTGTATTTGACAAAGGGAA
Source organism: Protopterus annectens (assembly GCF_019279795.1). Lineage (NCBI taxonomy): Eukaryota > Metazoa > Chordata > Ceratodontiformes > Protopteridae > Protopterus > Protopterus annectens. Next base: position 744,685,742 of record NC_056729.1, read on the forward strand.
AGCGCGCTCAACGTTTATTCTGTTCTGTGGGTCGTTATTGGCTGGATCGTTTGTTGAAATAAAGAAGTGTTTTTACAGATTTGGCTGTTTCGTTGGTCCATCCCACCTTGGTTTGATCTTTATTTTCTGGTGATACTGTTCTTTTTTCGATGTCTAAATAGTAAACATACTTTCACATCCCTACTAAAAGATCTTGCATTTAAAACTTGGATATGTTTCTGTACAAAACCAGACTAATTTCACCTGGTCCTGACTTTCAACATCCCTCAATCACAGATGTACTCTGTAGTTTCGTGCATCGTACTGTGAACCAGATGTTTAGGCCACCTTTATAGTTATGATTTCTAGTTTATGACCTTGTTTGTCTATGGACACTTCTTTTTGAATGTATGTTCAAGCAGTTCTATATTTGTTGTATAATATTTTGTTTAATTGTTTCTCAGTATTCTAACCACTGTATGCTGCATCAATTGTAAAACTGTATTTTACTCCTATATGTTCTATTCTCTTTGTACAAAATAGTTATGTTTATATAATTTTTATTTTATTATTTTTTATCATTTTTTACTATGTATTTGGAACTTTTCTCCCTGGGCCTGAAAACAGTCACCTTGTGTCCAGTCGGCCTAACCTAGTAAACAAATGCAAAATAAATAAAAATAAAACAAATAAGTAGTAGACCCATAATGAGTGGTGTACCCCCAGAGATCAGTCTTGGGACCCCTGCTGTTTGGGATATACTTCTCCGTGTTGCAAGCCAAAACCAGTGGTCTATGGCTGACCAAGTTTGCAAATGACTGCAATCTGGATGTTGTCAGACTCCCCTAGTGATGTAGACATACTACAAGAGGGTCTCACTTAGACAAATGACTGGTGGAAGAAACACGGCCTCAAACTAAAACATGCATCATCCCCTTTGGGAAGAGTGACATCTCCATAAATTATCACATTAATAACAACGTCCTAATCATGCAAGCATTTGTGAGGGACTTGGGCACCCAACTTGATAGCAATCTAACTTTTAACCACCATGTTGCCTCCATTGTATGGAGAGCTTTCTACATGGCTTACCTCATTAGTATGGGTATTTCTTCCAGGAACAAGTCATAACTTCCCTGTATTTCTCCCTTATCAGGCCCATCATGGAGTATAATACCCCTTTCATTATGTACCTCACGAAGCACATGCAGCAGCTGGAGAAACCACAGAGGTTCCTGACTAGAAGAATCCAGGGCTTCAAAAATCTGTCCTACACGGGTAGACTAAAAACCCTATCCCTCTACTACATCTCATACAGACTCCTCAGAGCTGATCTCTCTGGTATACAGAGAAATCTCTGACCTCCTCAGAGCTGATCTCTCTGGCATAGAGAAATCTCTGACCTCGCCTTGATGAAATTGCTGCATATTCGCAAGCCTAACTCCACTCACATGACCTGCATGCAAAACCTCAACTTGGTTTGTGACATCAATGGGACTTGCTGTTGGGACAGATATGTCTCCCAGTCCAGAGACTACCCCCATCTGTGGAATAGACTCTCTGTCCATGTCAGGCAGAGTGTTTTATTATCCCTGTTTAAGTGGAACCTGGATGACTGGATGGGAAATAGAATGTACACCCCCTGGGATTCCACCTGTACCCATGCTGGACAGGGGCGTCAGTGCTGACTTTTGGGAACATGAGGTAATTTATTGGTTAGGCTTATAAGGGCATCAGGGCCAGTAGCCTAGTAACTTGCTATGATCCTGTAACATGATGGCCGTTTCCATTATTTAGATTTATGTGAGGTAATAAAAAATTCCTACTAGTCTCAACCTCTTTTTTTCAGCACTATACAAATTAACTCTTTTTAATCTATCTTCTTTTTGGTTCAGCTTGGTAGATGAAAAAATAGTGTGTACAGTTTCTGAGATAACTGTACTTGTTTATGATATTAAGCTGATGTCTGCAGAAGTACACCCCTTATGAGATGGTGCTTTTCCAAGTGTTATCTTTATAGGGATTAAACATTTCACATTTTTTCCTGCCAAATCTTCTGCATGTATATCTCATTATTCTACATTTTCTTTGCTGTTTTTAGAGAGTAACACTCACTTAATTTATACCCCTAGACCCTTTTTATCATATTTTATTTATTTATTTAAGATTTGTTTACAGGGAAAGTCTGACTTGCAACGAGCCAATTTTCAGTGGAGGCCTGGGGAGAAGCACTCCAGACGCATGTCTTTGTAATGTGGGAGGAAACCGGAGTGCAGGGAGGATATGCAGACTCCACACAGAAGGCACCCCAGCCAAGAATTGAACCAGAGAACCTCTTGCTGTGAGGTGACAATGCAACCGCTGCACCACTGCACCATCCATGTATTATTTGTCACCCAACAGTTGTGTAATAATTCAGTGAATTCTTTGCAGAAACCGTTACAATGCATTTTAAAAAAATTCCACAGGGACATTAGGAGAGACTTTGTAAACAGTGCAATAATGTCAGCTGAGTGGTAAAACTAGTTATGTCATTCATATAACATGGTTTTATGCAGTAACTTTATGTATTTGGTTGAATTTTCACTTGAAAGTATCTGAATAGTAATTTTTGATAAAACTCTTTAGTTGCACTTTTGAAAGTATAATTGAAAGTCATAACTTGCCTTTTTGTCTAAGCGATTGTTATGTAATAGGTGCACTGCATTTCTCAATGTGAACCCAACAGTGGTAGGGGTATTGTATATTAGCAATTGTTATGTAATAGTTGCACTGTGTTTCTCAATGTGCACCCACTTACAGTGGTAGGGTATAGTACATTAGCAATTGCTTTAACCCCAGCTGGTTTCAGTGCTTTTGGTCTTACTATTTAATAAGAAGGTTTCATTCAAAGGAAACAATAATAGGGAAATAGTTTGCCTGTATTATATAGTAGACTGTATACAGTTAAAAAGGTGTCGTTATTACAGCTGAACAGTGAAACAAGGCAATTAGGACATGGTTGTATAAAAGGACTTTCTATACTAGAAGCTAACAAAAATCAGTTTTCTGTTATGAGGCTCTCTCTCACAACTATGTGTTGGTTGGTATGGAAACATTCACTAGGGCACCTGGGAAAATCCCCTCTCTTTTTTAATAAGTGCTGTGAGATTATTGGATTCCACCAGAGTATCGCCAGCTTTGGGAGATCTGACCTTCAGTATAACATAGTATCTCATATGAAAAATAGCACACTCAGGAGTGTATAATCTCCTTGTGCTGTGGTGTTAGTAATAGAAAAGTAGTAATAGAAAAGTAATCCAAGTACCATGTGTATAGAATCCACAGTCTTTACATGGCAGATGCACATGGATAGAATACAGATGAGTTTTAGTGTAAAACTGATGGCACCTTTAAGAAAAGGCTGCGAGGGAAAGTATAGGATTTTTCCCAAACAGATAAGGAATGCTCCATGGATGAGCTAATGGATGAAAATGACTGACATAATGCTGCTTCATAAGATGTAGCTAGTCACTCTTAACAGAATAAAGTACATATACCTGTGATCCAGGAGACCTCAGAATTCAGTCACTGCTGTTCTACTTTCACATTATTAGGTTATGATTGTTAGAGCAGAGTGTTGGCTAATTCTCTTTAGGGGGTTAACACTCACAGATCAATTAAAGGTTTCCCTGTGACAAACACCCTAGAAATGCAGAGGGGATCCACATGATAAGCTGAACACTTATGAATGGCATGGAAAGGTGTGGGGTATCCTTGTTATCTTGCCAAAACCAGGACAAGTGGCTTGTAAGTGTGTCTATAGTGGTCCCCATGGCTCTTGGGTACAGCCTTATATGAAAAAAAAGGTGTAATATTGGCTAATGAAGCACATGGTATTTCTTGTAGCATAGAGTTGTACCTGTCAGCAGCTCAGATATTTACAGAATATTCAGATTTTCACCTCTTCTTTTTAATAAGATTTGTAGTTTTCTGGCAAATCTTTGAGGATTGAAGTCACTGAAAAAAATGACAGATGTTTGAAATTCAAGCATCATATTATTTAGAAAATACATGCTAATGCAAACCTATTCAATTTTCAATGTTTGTAGGGACAATATTTAAGATCAGTCCCGATTTTGGGCCTCCACCCAATTCTTCCAACATTCTTCAGATTTGTTGAGCTAAGGGGTTGAGAGGTATGCACAGAGTGGCAATGAAAGAAGCAAAGCACAACATAGTATGATCAGAAACAGCATGCATCTGGGGGCATAGCTGCACTGTCTCAAGTATTGTCATTAATGGTGTGGAGACAAAAGACAGGTGGTGGGTACCCTTTATGATTAACATCCCCTATAAAACATGATCTCGTAATTTTGTACTAGACATGGTCTCATAACAAGTGCATTTTGACCCAGCCATAATGGCAGTTAGTACTGTGTTGTGGAAGGGGGGTAATGCAGTATAGACTGAACTACACAGCAGGCTTCCGATGTGTGCTGTGTATCTTCAGTAATGAAAGTGATATAGGGTTACCACTTGTCCCACTTTATGCAGGACAGTCCCTATCTGGGCAGTTGTGTCCTGTGGAAAAACATCACAATGACAAATATCATGAGATTGTAAGATAAATGTTTCATAAGTTTTCTTTAGGCTGCCAATTCATTTGTATTTGACATACAAGTATTATATGGAACAAAATCCAATTCTCCTAAAACAAGCATTTATTTTGGAAAATAAACCAAAGTGCAGTCCTTTGTACTAGTTGTAATTGTTAACCTGCAAAATCTTAGATTTCTATAAAAAGTCCCACTTTGGGCACTTAGAAAGAGGCAACCCTACAGTAACATTGTGTAATTGTACAACAGCAATATGAAGTCAGGCAACAGTGCACACACAAGAACATGCTCTAAATTTGCCACAGTGGACAAGGCATAAGAGAGCATACACGGTGTTGTGTAGGACTAATGGTTTTCAGATTGGAAATCAGGCATTGCAAACTGTTAGAATGATGCCAGTAGCCTACACAGTATGACAACAAATGCCTACATATTATCATTTCAGTTATATATTTAATAGGTAACAGTGGAACCAGGCCCAATGCATGCAATGGTAAGGTAGACACAGAAAGAAAAGTGCTGAAGAATATATCATGCAATGCAGTAACTCACCAAAACGCAGCATGTATACTAGGAAATGCCTTTATAGTAGACAGAAGGCAGGACAAAATGAAGTATGAAGTTAAAGGAATACATGAGTGGGTCCACTGATGTTTGAATTTTGCATCACCCATGCTTGTATAGAATTATAAGAAGCCAGTTCATAAAACCAGATCACTTGTATTCAGAAATAAGCATGTTAGACTAGAAAATAAAAGGAGCACAAGACTGCCTACTAGTGCTTTTACCTTGCAACACAGACATGCTTTTCTGAAGAGCTACCTGTAGGTCAGAAGCTATTGCATATGGTTAGTAATCCGAGATAAAAAAAAAGGAGAGAAAGAGACAGTTTCTACTACGGTTTGGAACTTGCATCACTCATATGCTTTCTACAGAGCTAGTGGCAATTATTGCATTTGCCTAGCATTCAGAGATTAGCACAAAATAAAATATGAAATGAAAGGACTAGAAAACTCTTGTTTAATACTGTGTTTTAGTCTTGCAATTCAAATTTGCTTTCCTGCAAGGTAATGGCACGTCAAGGCATAAAATTCCTGAAAGGCTACTTTTTCCTGAGGATAGAAAAGTACAGGCAAAACTAATGAATGACTTAGTGAGACCTGTTGAGAGTACAACTGCAATCTGAGGTGGAATCTGTCTAACAACTTTGAAACTTCTTGTAGACACTCCTCACCCACCCCTACACCAAAAGCTGAGACTGCTCAGAAAGCCAGCCTGAAAATGTAAGCAAAAAATCCCTGGAACTGTCACTTTAAACACAACTATTCAAGCAAAACATCGCATATTGAAAATAAAATTAAAGGGAAAAATATTTATACACACTTTTTTTAGTTCTAAAGTGTTTTGACAGGTTTGCAGAGAGCTTGCATGTGAATTTTCTTGTTTGAGTCCTGAGTATTTAAAATCATCCAGGGGGTACCTTGTAGTTTAGAGATGGGGGTAGCAGAACTAAGGAAGAAAAAAAAATGTGAAGAAGCTGGTTAGAAGGAGAGGGTTAGATAACTATCATACTGAGTTACATTAGGCACAACAGTTTATTTTAGTAGGCCTAAAGTAGACTTTGACAGACCTGAAGTAGATACAGGGGAAAAAGAACAACACTCTACAGATTGTGTGTTACAGCTACAACATTACGTTATGTATGTTATAGTATTCCTGCAGCAAAAGGCTTGAATTGACATCCTGTAACATTAAATACTTTCAAATGTCTAACACACCGTTCATATTAGAACTAAAACAGCAAGCAGTCAAAGTATATTGTATTCACTTCCTGAAAAATAAAATGCCTTCTCCAAACTATCTAATAGCTCAGGTAGAAATGTGAACTATAGTCAAAGTGCAACAGTATACAGAATCCAATCTACTGCTGCAGCACTATGTACAGTATACTGTGCATACAGTTAACAGATTTAACTATTTCTTAAATGAGAAACTTGCACACAGCCGTCATTTAATAGTGTTATAAAAACACACACAAATAATAAAAAAACTTATTTAGTGTACACACTCCCAGGAAAAAGACATAGTGGAGACCAGAGTAAAAGTGAAAATGGAATAAAAATGGTGCCAGCTAGGGTAGCATTTGAGTGGAGCAAAGCATCATGTGAGAAGGCATCAGAACATAGTTAAGGGAAAGAGGGAAAAAGAATAGAGTTATGTACGTACTATAACTTAGCATCTGTGTTTTCCTATGTCACTTATTCATCACTTCTGGGTTGTAGGATCTGACATCGGATCTGAGTCGGCAACTTATTGGACAGATCCTAGGCTCTAGCTCCTCCCACTCCCATACTCCCTTGCTGCCCTCTAACCTCTCAGACCAAGTTTGCGTAGAGCTGGAAGACAGCCAGAAGAGACCTAAACCACCAGATAGGACATCTCCACTTCTTATAGAGCCAACAGGATGGGAGAAGGAGGGATAGTGATGAATAGTGACATAGGATAACACAGATGTTAAGTCATGGTAAGTATATAACTCTATCTGATGTTATTCATGTCATTATTCCTCACTTCTGGGTCAGAGTCCCCAGCTACCATATAATTCTAGGTGGCCTCATGGAAGGACATGATGAAGAACTGTGAAGCCAAAGGAAGTCCTGTTCCTGGAGACTATGTTGAGCTTGTAATGAGTAACAAAAGGTGGCTGCAGCACAAATCTCATCTAAAGAATGTTGGGCTAAGTAGGCAGCTGGTGTAGCCACAGATCTAGTGGAAAGAGCTCTGACAGGTCCTGGTAAGGACAAAGGCTTAGAAGAATAAACCATAGAAATACATTTAGAAATCCAATGAAATATGGTAATCATGGATAATGCCTGACCCTGTTAACAGAGAAGGCCACAAACAGTTGGGCAAATTTGTGAAAGCTCTTTCTTCTGTCTAAATAAAATCATAGTTGTCTATGTATATCAAGTGTGTGCAGCAAATATTTTCCTTTATTGGAGTAGTTGGGAAAGAAAACTGGCAACTGAATGGCTTGATTCACATTTGCTTCAGTGGCTACCTTGGGCATGAAGGAAGATTAGTCCTGAGTACCACTCTCTCTGTAAAAAATCATGTATGGAGGCTTGATAGAGAGCCTGCAATTTGGAAACTCATCTTGCGGACATAAGAGACTGCAGCACAAAGGAAAGGTCCCAAGGAAGAGTAGGATCTTTGATAGTTGGCCTAAGCAGGAAAACACATTTCAAAAAGGCCTTACAAAAGTGATAAGAAGAGGTAGGTATCTGGAAGGCATGACAATTAGAAATGGTCACCAGCTGCAGCTTAATAGTGGAGAAATTAGCTCCATCCTGAAAGAGACAAGAATAAGATGATGTCTGGAATGGGAGCCAAAAAGGATCCAGATTCCACTGCTTGGCCCAGATAGAAAATCTTTTCCATTTACTACCATAGAACATTCTGGTGGAAGCCTTCTGAGAGGCCAGAATGATGTCTCTGACAGGCGAGGCAAACCTGGGCTGGTTTAAAATTACGGGAAGTGGACAAACCAAGTAGTCAGATGAAGAGTCTGAACGTTTGGGATTGGAAGATGAGAGAGGTGAAAAATCAGATCCAGACGGGGATCCAGTATCCAAGTGGGGGTACTTCAGATGAGACCTGAGGAGGGGGAAACCACACCTGCCGAGGCCAGAAGGGGGCAATGAGGATGAAGGGATCTTTGCGGCATCAAGTTTTCTGAAGCACCCTGGGAATGAGAGGTAAAGGAGGGTAAGCATAAAGGATTCCCGGAGACCAGTCATGAACTAGAGCATCCCTGGAGGACTTTCCATTTGGAGGGATCAGGGTGAAGTACTTTCTGCATTTGTGATTGGGGGGGATGCAAAAAGATTGCAGGCCAGTTAACCCCAGAGAAGGAAGATCTGTCACCACTGGGAGATATCGGGACCACTGGGAGATATAGGGACCACTCATTTGGACTCAAGATAGCTCTGCTGAGCTTGTCTGCTAGAACATTGGACTGTCCAGGAATGTGCTTTGCAAGGAGAAAGCACCCAGAGGAAATCACCCATTCCCACACTCTCATGGCCTCACGACAAAGCAGATAAGAATGTATGCCCCCTTGTTTGATATACCACACAACCCCCATGTTGTCCATGGGCACTGCAATGCTGCCTGGAGGAAGGCAGTCATAGAAGGCTTGCAATGAGAGAAGAACTGCTCTCATCTCCAGTCCATTTTTATACAGTTTGGCCTCTGCAGGGGACCATGTACCTTGCACCGTCTTTCCCTGGCAATACCCCCCACCCCAGCAGGGAAGCATCTGTGGTCACCATGGCACTGGGAGGAAGAGAAAAGGGTCTGGCCATGAGGAGATTGGTAGATTGAATCTACCAATGGAGATGATACCTGCACACTGGAGGGAGGCGGATGGAAGCTGTAATCATATGAGACAGAGAAGACCACTGGACCGCTAGAGTCCACTATAGGACCCTCATGTAAAACCTGGCTAATGGCACCAGACTGCCACAGCCATGGACCTTAAGGCCCTGAGAATGAAGCAGACCTGAGGACGAGACAGACCTAGGAGGCACTGAACTTGAGTTCTGGTTAGCTGTACATGCGTGAGAGGTAACACTGCAATCCCTGACTCAGTGTCTAGCTGGATGCCAATAAACTGCAAGTTTTGGGATAGAATCAGATTCGACTTGGGTAGATTCACAATAATTCCTAGCTGGTCAAACAGGAGAAGAATGTACAGAGTGGCTGTGACCAGTCGATGCTTGGTGGGAGCTGTGAGGAGCCAGTTGAGGAAATGAAACACTTGGAATCCTTGCAGTCTCAGGTGAGATGCCACCACTGCCATGCACTTGGTTAACACCCAGGGGGATGTGGTGAGACAAAAGGGCAGGGTCCTGAATTGGTAATGATTGGCCCCTACATGAAAGCAGAGATGTTTCCTGGAGTGCCTGTCTATTTTTATGTGATAGTATGCTTCCTGGAGAACCACAGAGCACATCTATTCATGCTTGTACAGAAGAGACATGGACTGAACAGTAACCATCAGGATCTTAGACTTCTTGTCTGAGAGGTTTAACTCACTTAAGTCCAGAATTGGCCGTAGGTTCCCCATCTTCTTCAGCACCATAAAGAAGCAAGAGTAAGTTCCGAATCCTCATTGTCCTGGGAGGACCTCTGGGATGTCTCTCTTCTGAAGAAGCTTGAGCACTTCTTGCTGAGCGACGGGCTGGTGCATCAGGGAGAAGTTTCTTGATTGGTGGGGGTGGGTGGGAAAAGGGAATAAAATTGCACCCGGAAATAATGCTTTTAGCACCCACTGATCTCTTGTAATGTTTGACCAGGCCAAAGGGTGCAGTGACAAATGACCCCCAAACTGCCTCCAGGACAGTCAGGCAGCGCATCAGGAATGCTGAAAAGGCTTCTCATGGAAGGGCTCCCTGGAGCCCTGATTTTGTGTACCCCCTCTGCCTCTAGGGCGGCGTCTGCCATTGAACCCTCTCCCTTTCCTCTAGAAAAAGGTTTGTCCTGAGTGATTTGAAAGGAAGACTGACTTCCGGGACCAGAATTGCATAGTCCCTCATTGTCTTAGAAAAGGACCACTGAGGGGTAGAAAATTTGATTCCCACAGCTAAAGTCTTCCTTTCTTGCTCACTGCAGGTAAGTTGACTCATCAAAAGGGGCATTAATAAAGGATGCTTTAAAGGACTCTGCAAACCCGCATAGGCGCAGCCAGGGGAAATGACGAATAGCGATACCTGTGCCAGCTGCTCAAGAGGTGCCTTCTGCAGTATTGGAAATCAGCTTCATCAAGGAATTAGCTAGGGACACAAGAGTGGACAGTTTGGGAGACTGTTTGTTCAAGTCCTCTGCAGGCAATACCTCAGAATGGGAAGTGGTGAGTTCCTTAACCAAATCCCTCTGGAGGTGGTTGAAGTGCGCCAAGTAATTGACTGCAGACCAAAGGTAGCGGAGGTGAAGACCCACTTTCCATGTCTGTTGATCACCTGAGATTCTCAGTTGGGGGGATAAACAGATGTAGTCTGTTCTGCCAACTCCTTTTTTGTGGCGGCAGCTACCACTATGGCATTGACTGGCACCCCTTTTGACCAGAATTGTCTATTTGTGGGTGAACTTAGAAATTTGTCCACTCGTTTTGGCACTGGCTGCACAGTATCTGGCTCTGTCCATGCCCTGCTAGTGAAAAGATCTACCAGATCATCTGCAAGGGGGGGGGGGAATGCAGGTGGAAGATGGTCCCCTCCCGAACGCCTTCAGGAATATGGACTCCTCGGAGGATGGGGGTTAGGAAGAACATCCGCCCATCAATTTGAGAATCCCCAGATGTCCCTGAAGGAGACATCTTCAGACAGAGATCTGGGAGACCCATCCCCTTCATCAAGGTCTGTATCCTCGGTGAGAGACTCCATCGGAGAGTCTAGATGCCTCCTTTTGCATGATCTCTTCCAAGGGGGGCTCAGGGGAGGATTTGGAAAACTGAGGAACCCCAAGGGGGTAATTTCCATCTGAAGGCTGGTTTGAGAGGGCTAACCAGGAGCAGGATGAGGGGGGTCTGCAGCTCTAGTGGAGGAGAAGGACCTCTCTACTACCCAGAAGGCAGAAGGGTTGGGGCAATGCCCCCTTCCCATTCCTGGTGGGCAAGACCACCCTGAGAAGAGGGAACAGAGCATGCCACCACCTCAAGACCCGCAGACAATACTGGCTCCAAACTGTCGAGAGCTGAAGCACTGGGGGGCAGAAACCAGTCTGACAAGACTGGACCTCTCCCCCAAGGACCCCAGAGCAAATAGTCAGGCCAGTGACCCCGTCTGCTCTGCAGTAGGAAGAGTAGAACTGGTCAGGGACTCAGATGGGGAAGAGACAAATTGGGCTGTAGGAATCCCCATCACCTCCTCACCGCACCCCAGGGCCTGGAACTCTGAAACCAACTGGGTCAGATGAGGAGATTGAAGCATGGGAGCAGGGGAAGGACCCCTAGCCTGATGGGCAGGGAATGCAAGAAACCCGAACTCCATTTGAGCCTCAAGAAAGGACCTCATCATTCTATCCATGTTGGAAGGGAGCAAGCTCCTGGAATACCTAGAAGAGGTAGAAGACCTAGCTGGGGATGCATGCCTGAAACCTGAGAACATCCTATGCTTATCAAAAGATCAGCGTCTGTGCCTGAGAGCTGCAGTGGGTTGCCCCAGGCCAGAACCTGATGGAGAGTCCCCCCATCAAGATGGTGAGATCTGACATGGGCCCCAGATCCATCTGATCCTAGGAAAACTGAGAATCACAGCATTTAGAGCCCAAGTGCCTCAGATCTGAGGACATAGGATCCATGGTAGATCTAGTCTTGGTTGGACCCGATGGTCTCAATCTGGAGGCCTTGGATTCAGGAGTAGATTCCTGGGACCTCAGATAGGAAGGCCTCGAAGCAGAGGCCTTGGATCTAGGATAGACTCATGGAAACTTGCATCCGAGGACGTTGGATCAGACAACTCCAAGGCTGGAGTCAGACCTTAGAAGTTAGGATCTGACAGCCAAGGTTTCTTGGAGGAAGAGGACCCCAAGAAAGATGGTGCCTTCCTCTTATGGTCAGAGGAACCCACCTTGGCCAGACACTGGGCCAAAAGACCCCCCCCTCTGAACCAATACTTTCAACAGTAATTTATTGCAGCACTCAACCACTGCCCTGGTGTTGAACGCAGCACAAATTTTGCATTCAACCTCCAGGTGGTCAGTGCCCAAACAACAGAGGCACTCCTCATGTGAGTCGGACATGGGCATCTTCCAACCACACAAGGATTACCTCTTGAAACTTACTGGCTTATCAGACATAATGCAAAAACAAACCAAGCACCAAAACTGAAATGCAAACCAAATCCATTAACCAGGAGGCCAAACCGAAGTCAAGAACTAGCAGAGACAACCACAACACAAGACTACAAAACTACAACACCAGTAGAAAACTGGAAAGGAAAGCCTAGACTAGAGAAATCTTTTTTTTAACGGAGAAAAATTGCGCCAACAGGCTTAACAATAAAAATAACTAGAAGGGAAGAGAGGATACAAGACAAAAGCTAAAACTTTAAGCAGACTGTTAAGATTCAAAATCTATGCAGAAACAAACGGAAATTATAAAAATAAGCACTTATCCCCAGAAGAGACTCAAGCCAAGGGAATCACGTCTGAAGCAGTGAGCGCAGATGAGATGTGAGGGATTAAAGGGAAGCAAGGGACTATGGGAGTGGGAGGAGCTCAAGCCTAGGACCTGTCTGATACATTGCCAGCTCGGATCTGATGTCTGATCTTACGACCCAGAAATGAGTAATACTGACATGGTTAATATCAGATCAAAGTAAAACAGGAATAAAAGGCAACCCAGAGAACAAGGACCAGCAGGTAGGTACTCAGAAAAAAAAAGAAAACTATTAGTGCGTTTGCAACAAATCTGGTTATGGTGCTGGTTATAGGGTCAGTTAAGTATTGGGTGAAAAGTAGTAAGGTATATAAAAGTGTACAATTACATCTTATAAAGAAAATCAGCTTAAGGGCATTTGGTGGTACTCCTTAACTAAGCACATTGGAATCAGAAACTGCTGCAAGTACAATTTCTAATTAAAATAAACTGGGAGGGGGATGGGGTGTGCACACTACACAGATTACAACTGCAACCAACACATTATGTTAAACACAACTATTCAAGCCAAACATTGCATATTGAAAATCCAATTAAAGGGAAAACATTTATACACACTTCTTTAGTTATACAGTGTTTTGACAAGTTTGCAGAGAGCTTGCAGATGAATTTTGTTGTTTTAAGTCCAGTGTGTTTAAAATCATACCGGGGAGCCTTGTAGTTTAGAGATGGAGGTAGCAGAATTTAATTTAGTGTGTACACTCCCAGGAAAAGACTTATAAGGGAGACCAGAGTGAACCTCTATCAAGGAAGAAACCGCTCAGCTCTTGTTTTAACTCCATAAACTGTGGTTTAAACAAGCAAAATGATCTTGACTTCTGTTTTCTTATTTTTTTAAATAAGAATGCAAAGTAATCTATGACGTGGATCATACATAAGACGTTTTGACAGTGGTCTGTTTTAGTAATTTATATGCCAATATCAAGTAATTGCTCCTGTATAATTAGTTTTCCCTTTTTGTGTTTTTTATATATATTACACACACATGGTTATGGCTGCAGTAAATGCTATGCTGTACTGCATTCATTTTCTAAATGTTAAAAACACCCCATATGTAGGCATGTACCATATATGTACAAAACATTTGATTTTATAAACAAAATATTCTCAATCAGATATTTAATGAACGTACTACAGAACTGAATATACTTGACCTGGCCATAGCAAACAGCATTTGTATTGTATTCTTCCTCTATGATCAAGACAAACCAAACTAGTACCCTTCTGTAGCAAAGCCTCCAAACAGATAGAAACAAATATAGAATTCAAGGGTTTTAAACTTACAAACATCTTACAATTATATGATGCTGTCTCTAAGGTATAACAATATAATCTATAATGTTGATAATGAAAAGGGTTATGCAGAAAAGTTCTACTCACACCTGGACAAATGTACTAAATTGGCAGTCCCAACTAAATCCAAGCAAATGAAGAGGTTTAAAAGCAAACCGGTGTCATGGTCCACACACATTAATAATTAATAACAAGGAAGAAGCTCCTAAAGCTATACAGAAGAATAAATGACCCCCAAACATACCTCTCAACTTGGAAACATCAAAAATCTGGACAAAGGCCCATGAAAAATAGGTACAAATATGTATGCTGATTAACATAAAATTTGTATGCATAATTATGTAACTCCACCCACTCCAATGGAATTGTGGGATACCAACTTTCAAAAGCAAACTGAAGGACAACCAAAATATGGTCTCAGACCCTGTAGTAAATGGTAACCATTTTTTTAATGTGTAGCAATGATGTTCACTGGGAAAGGAGAAGAGGATGAACCTTAGGATTTTGTTTTTGGTGACTTGCAGTATGTGGGTTTTGTGGTAAAAGTAGAGCAATATTCTAATCTTAGCAAAATAATATTATAGTTTGCTGGATCTCTAAAAGCTATTCTTCATGGCCTACTGATCCGTGGTGAAGCTAGAGTTTGTGCCACCTGGAGCAGTCTATGAGTTTGCCTCCCTCCCCCCTCTCACAAAATCATGGTCATATGGGGCCCCTATTCATAGCCCCCCCCACAGTGATTCCAATGTTCCAGTACTTGGTTATTTCACCCCATTTACCATAAACACTAATGTGCATACTGATTTACTTCTTCAGTGAATTTCATTTAAAACTTTTACTTTACATTTTATAGCACAAACACTACTAGACATCTGCTAAACAAATCAATATAGTCTCACAATAAAAATAGACTTAGCATTAAAACTTCTCATTCTTAACCTTTGAAACTCACATTCATTGAAACAGCATTGAAACTCACATTCAAAGAAATTGCAAAGTCATCTAAATAATTCCACATTAAAGAGATCTGTAACTAATGAAGAGGTTACTGCTAGCAGACAACTTTATATTTCATTATTTCATCTACAAAGTACATGTTGCCATCAAAGAATAAATTGCCTATGGTACATTAAAAATGGTACTGTAAGCTAGTAATATTGCAGTAGGGAATGGATGGCAAACTGATAACATGTTCATAGTTACTAGGTATCTCCACCAAAGAGGACATTCTCAGGACTGCAGCATCCACCCCCTTTCAAAGTACAACACAGTTACAGTATCAGCAATCCACAGCCTTCTGCATCAAAAGCAAGTAAGCTACGTGTTGTGCTACTAACAATACAAATAGACTTGGCATAAGCAGCACTAAACGTCTCCCCCATGAAGAACTGTGCAGCACAAGAAACTTGGAAAAAGCCAAAATTTATTTGGGGGGAGGCCGAAAACCAGGGACACATTTCAAACATTGCTTGCATAATCTTAGAAAGTTGCTAGAATAAAATGATTTGTGTTACCATGCGTTTCCTGAAAGAGGAAGTCTGAAACAGGAAGTCTGAAACTTAAATCATTATTATTTAGTGAATTCAGTTCTCACTGATTTTCCAGAAAAGCATAAATTTTAAGAGGAACAGACCAACACACACATACAGGAACAAGCATTCAAATGAGAGTTTTGTAGCGTCCCCTCATGCAAAGGAACTAGCATTCAAAAGAGAGTCACATAGTGTTAAAAGTCTCACCCACACCCCACCAAAGGAACTAGAATTCAAATCAGAGTCTCGTAGCATAAAAATAATCTCACAGTCAAATGCGAACCCTTATAAAAAAACAATGCAGCAAGAAAAGAATTATGTTTACAGAAAATCAGTGTAGTGCATCCATAAATAAAAGACCGTTTCTAAACTCAGTGCAGTACTAGCAGCTTCACACACATAACTACACTTGAAGAGCCCTTAATAATGCAAAGAAACTAATGGTCTCATAATAACATTCAAATGAGAGCCCTTAACTACACTTGCAGCATTCAAATCAGTCTCGAGGAACACTTGCAGAGCAAAGGAACTAGCTAATAACAGACAGCCCTTAACACAAAGGAACTAGCAGTCTTGATAGATGCACACACTTCAAATGAGAACCCTTAACTACTTGCAGCATTCAAATCAGTCTCGAGGAACACTTGCAGAGCAAAGGAACTAGCAGTCTCGAGTCTCATAACAGTCTCACAGTCAGCCCTTAACATAAAGGAACTAGCAGTCTCAGTAGATACTTGCACATTGCCCTTATAAGAAAAAAATCAATGCAGTCAATTTGTTTTTCTTACCGGGGAAAGAAAGAAGTGCTGTGCGTGTACGCACTGCCTGAATACTGGTAAAGTTAGGCATTGGGTGTATATCGGTCCAGTAAAGTTAAATTAAGAAGATTGTCTTTGCAGCTAAATTCTATCTGCTTTGTGCTGACATCATCGGGCATGCCCTGCACATGAGGACGTCAGGACAGTATAAAAAACTTCAAAAAACCCCAGGAAATTCAGAAATTAAAGGACCCACTCAGGAATTCGTGGCACCCCAATATTTTGCCCTCAAAACTGGTATTTACCAAGGAATTCAGTACGGTTGAAAGGTATTCCCCCAAGTTAAGGTCAAACAGAAACTAAAAAAAAAAGATATAAAAAATAAAAGCATTCGAGAAAGTCAGACTAGCCACAGAAACCAAAGACAACCACAAATCCTTCTAAAGGAAAGCCAGACAAATAAATAATATCAAGCATTACTCAGAGCTCATTCACAAAGGTACTAACTACTCCTATCCAGTGGATATTACTAACCAATTGGCAAATTTAGTGCCAGTTTCACCCCTGAGACATCTGTTCCAAACCAACTTGTTCCTGATGGAATCAGGCTACCAATCTCATGCAGGAGAATGTACTTATGTATTCTTCAGAATAAAGTATACATAATCCATGGGGCCTGACATCATACCCCTTGCCTAATCAATAGCTCTAGGCAAGCATTGGTGGACTCACTCCTCAGACTCTTCAATCTGAGCCAATCATAGGTTCATAGGTAGGTACTAGGCTATTGACCCTAGGGCCTATACAAGCCTAGCCAAAAATGTACCCTGGCTTTCGCCACCCAAGAAAATTATTTTCCTGTGCCCCTGTCAAGCAGAAACACAGAAGTGATCCCCGGGGTGAATTTCCTATTATTCATCCAATCAAGATTTTTCTTGAAGAGTGCTAATGAGGAGCTCTGTTTGACATAGATAGGTAGTCTGTTCCAGAGTATGGGAAGTCTCTGGGACAGGAATCTATCCCTCCAGCATGTTCTGTTTATTGTGGTGACAAGGTTTAGGTCCCTAGAGCATGTAGCTCGGAGGGATTGGGATTTCTTTAAGTGGAGCATGTCCAACAGCTCTGGGTTTGACATAGCTTTGTATGTTAGGCAGAGATCCCCTCTGAGTAGGCAATATGCGACGGAGTAAAGCTGGAGTTTGACACGGCCTGCGTAAGGCATCTGTTTGAGGCCAGTAATCCTCTTTGTGAGGTATTTTTGCGGCCTTTCCAGTTGTTTTAGATGTCTTGTGAGGTACATACCAAAAGGGACATTGTACTCTATAATGGGTCTAATGAGTGATGAGTAGAGGGGAACAATGACCTCTTTTTCTGGATGATAAACCTTTTGTGATGAGGTGTGCCACAAAGAAGGATTTCCTGACCACTTTGGCGATGCGATTCAGCTGGTTTTATCCCATGGTAGTGGTGCACAACTGTTGTGATGCCACTCCACAAGGGTGGCCCTACCTCAGACCCCTGGAATTACAGACCCATCAGCCTAAAGAGTCTTATAAGCAAAGTCATGGAATGTATCACAACAGACTTACTGTGATATCAAAAGGTTTATCAGATTCAACCTCCAACAGTTTGGCTTTAAGGGTAGAGCTATCTAATGAATCTTGTGAACAAGCTATCCACAGAGCATACCTTGACCTCACCAAGGCATTTGATACCATACCACATGCATATATAATACCCACGTTGAAGCAGCTCCAGATTGACCTGTATGTGGTTAGGTGGATTAGAGACAGGACTTATATACAGTGAGAGTTGGAGAGAGCATCTTCTGAGAGCATGAAGAGGACCAGTGGACTTCTGCAGGGATCCATTTTGGACCTCTGCTGTTCAGTACCAACTTCTCTGATCGCCACATAGCAAATGAGGATTTCTGGTTAACAGACTTCATGGATGATTGTAAGCTAGGAGTTGCCATACCCCCCCGACATATGTATTCCAACAAGAGTTGCATTTGTCAATAGCTGGGTACTAGAATGAACTCGGGCTCAATGCCAAAAAGTGCAACTTTGTAGCATTTGGTAAGTACCCTCTAGCTCCAGTTTAAAAGCATATATAACACACCGCTTCATAATAAAAATGTCACAAGAAATCTGGGTACTCAAGTGGACTGTTTAACCATCACGTTGCAACAGTGGTTAGGAGATCTTTTTATCTTGCATAGCTCATAGCAAAAGCTATTTCTTCCAGATCAAAACAAATCCTCACCTCCTTGTACTCTGTACTGATTAAACCCATTATTGAGTACAACTCCCCCTTTGGAATGTACCTTACTAAGTATATCAAGCAATTGGAAAGAACCCACATATTTGTAATTAAAGGGATCAGGGGCTTAAAGGACTTGAACTACCAAGAAAGAAAGGAGGCCTTGTCCTTATACTCAATTTCATATAGATGCCTTTGGGGTGATTTGTGCCTTGCTAACAGGGCAATACAGGATCCAGTAGTCCAAGAACTCAACCGTCAATAAATCAAACAGTCCAGCTAACATCAGGGACAGAGATCTAAATTTATTTCAACAAAGAAAAGACTGGGAAGGATGGATAGATTTGTCATACCACACCTATCCCTTCTCTGGAACAAACTCCCTCTCCATGTTAAGCAGTGTGAAATATTATCTGCCTTTAAAAAGGAGCTGAACAACTGGATGGGTATTCATAAATTCACCCCTGGTATGACTAGACTGGCACTCCTTGAGAAGTGAGGCAGGGCCTAAGGTTGGGAACTGGTAATGCAGAAATGGCCTAGTGGCCTAGTTGCATTGTAACTGCTACGATTCTGTGTTCTATACAGTCAGCACTGCAGTGCTTATTTAGCTATGATTTAAGGCAAAAACCAGCCAGCCAGTCAGTGTAAAATAAAACAAACTTTAATTAAAATAAGAGATGAGCATTTTTGCACCTACACTTGGTGCTTCATCAGATCTAAACATAAACAACAACATTATTTAAATATTAACATTTCAAACCACGTGACCTTAGAACAGGTCTTAAAGGTGTATAATCATTCAGCCTCTTGTTGCTTCCAAAATAGTCATCCACTTAATTTCTAAACATTCAGTACGAGTTCTAATGTCCCCACCTCTCAAATTTAATTTATACAATTCCAAAACCATAGACTTAAAACAATGCTCAACTGCTTGAATAACATGCTTAGCCAATGCATTTTTGTTATGTCCATCTGCACTATACAAATGTTCCCTAATCCGATCCCTTAGGTAGTGATTGGTTTTGCCAACATAAAAACTTTGGCAAATATCACAATCAGCTAGATAAGCTAAATTAATTGTACTACAGTCAGCATATAAAACAAACTGAAAAATAAGTCCTGTGTCTGGACGTTGAAACTGGTTATCATTGTAAATATATCTACAGACATTACATCACCATACATGGTAATGTGCCTATTTTTTGTGTTCTTACACTCAATGACGAATTCACGTTAACTGATTTATAACAAAGCATCTTTTTTGAAAAAATGTTTTTTTTTTTGAACGTGCTGCTGTGCTGTACTGGAACCAAAGTCTAAGACAAAGTCTTGTTGGCTGTTTACTGCTGAATCAGAGTCTGGTTATAACACAGATTTTTTTTTTGCATGACTGTATCTGCAGTCTGTTTAAAACACAGAGCCTTGCAAACTGCACTGATGAGAAAAACATTTTACTGTAAGCACAGTTACTATAAATAACTTACTCTTATAACAAACGACACATACTATTCTGATAGTTTGTAGCATAGATGTACAAAGTTTTACTTCATGATCAGCATGGAAGATTATTCTCCTACACAATACCTTGGAACAAGTGTGTTCCTACAAAATAGTTTAGTTCAGTGTTTTTATACTCTTTTTAGTCATGCACTTGATCCTGTTTTCCTTCTTTTGTAAAAAACTTTTGTGGGAAAGTACACAAGTCTGTTTTTAGACTTCCCTGTTGTCCTGTGAAACCATTTAATATTTACTTGTAAGCACTTCTGCTGATGTGAGAATGCATGCCTTTCAGAATTGTTTTTAAAAAGCCATGTCCATTCATCTGTCAACTTCTTTGTTGATATTGTGGGAGAACATGTTTTTTAGGAAACAACTTAAGAGAACACATACTGCTAATTTTATAAAACGCTTATCCATTTATCTGTCAAACTTTTTTGCTGATCCATTAACAGAAGTTTCTTGTTTTTTTTTTTCACTTATTTTAGCCAGAGTTATGTCACATAGTATGGCTGCCAATTTTACATTGCTAAGCTCTATAACTACATTCAAGCAAACTTTTTATTCTATGCTTTATCTTTCATCATATTTATAGCAGAATTGATTTTAATCATTTATTCACAATTCAGCACACACTTACACTTTTAATGGATGGATGGATGTATTGTTCTTAAAAGAAAAACGAGGTTGCTCACCTAAAGCCTGCCTACATTTACAATCGGACATAAGAATTTTCCAGTGTTTCCTTATATTACATATTGATTGAATATCATTTGAGTATGTCAAACACATTTATAGAGCCATTAGTTGTCATGTGGCCATTATCAATATTTTCAGAGGCTGTACAAAAAAATGTTCTGTCCTAGTGTCTCTATATAATATAGCCTCATTTTGTGCCAAACATATGTCAGTATCTTCATAGCCACTATTAGCAAACCCATTTTCTTAAGCTGTCAGAGGATTTATACATATCACTATCTCTAGTATGCAAATGTGCAGATGTAAAAAAACTGTCCTTTCAGCACATTTTGTTTCAAGTGTTTAGGATGCATGCTACGAGCATGTAAAGTATTATTTTTACAAGCATTTTTGTAAATAGATATCAATACCACTGGGGACTTAAAGAAACATACTTCTAAAAAATCAATTCTACAAACAGAATATTTAAGCAATAACCAACGACGTGGTGTGGTATATTGAAGATTTACCCATGGTTCGCCCTCGTGATTAAACAAAGCTAACTGTGGTAAATCTTCAATATACCACAACCACGAAGTCAGTTATTGCTATTATACAATGACATTATTTAAGAAAAAAAATACTTACTTTTCTTAAATAATGTTTTTGTATAATGGCGGATTACTGTTCTTCCGCCGGTTGTGGTATACTGCTTCTTCGTTTTGATGTACTGCGCATGCGTATGGGACTTGCATTCCCATGCATACCCAGTACATCAATGCTTTGAAACGGAAGCAACAGAGAAAAGAAAGTCTCCGTTGCTCCATTTTCTCGTTTTTTTTTTTTTTTTTTTTTTAAATTGTAAAAAAAAAAAAAAAAAAAAAAAAAGTTTTGGCACACTTTATACTAACGGAAAAAAGTCTGGGCAACCAGACCTTTTTCTGTTGGTATATTGTGGGATTTACAACGGGCACGCTGGTTGGGCTGGCCAATCAGCGCGCACGTTTTCGAATATTAATAGGGAGTCATTGTATAATTATAGGTAAACAATATATCATCCACAAATTGACCATAGTGCAAAATCATATCTAAAAATCTATTATTAGCATTGAACACATATTTGGATTCCCAGTGTGCTAGCACTAAACATTTTTTGAATAGACTTTTTGAATATTTGAATGATTGTGTAAATGATTTTATTTTTATTATGATGGATGTTGTCTCATTGTTTGCTATTATTCCAAATGAAAGACATTGAATAAGTTTGATTTTTTCGTAGTGAGCATTCTAGTACAGTGCTAAGAATATTTGTATGGTATGTGCATTGTTGGATATTATTCTTCAACATAATGTATTTTTATTTGCAGAAAAGTTCTATGTTCAGAGTACAGGAGTTGTGATGGGCACCATGTGTGAGAATAGTTACACAAACACGGTACTAGCACACTGGGAATCTAATTATCTGTTAAATGCTAATAGATTTTTAGATATGATTTTGGCCTCATAAATTCACTAAATAATTATAAGTCATTTGAGTTTCTGACTTAATATCCTTCAGAAAATGTATGGTAACACAAGACCTTTTATTCTAGCAACTTTCTAAGTTTATAAGAGCAATATTTAAAATGTACCCCTATTTTTATGGCTTTGTCCAGATATTTTGTACTAAGGGGTTAAGAGCTATGGTAGTTAGTTTGCCATGACTAGGATATTTGGTTGGATGGCAAGCAGCTCTAGTAGGTAGTACAGGGTGACCTGTAGTTGGCCAGATTCATGGTAGCGAACCTTGTCTATGGAGACTTGGATGTGGATGAACACCAGGGTATCATCCCATTAAACCAACCTAGAGTTTTATTTGCTGCTAATGTAGATTGAGACACCTCCACCTGTCCCCCCCCTTC